>NC_071274.1:9919004-10219004 GCF_023375685.1 Ictalurus furcatus
TGGCCAAAATTTATTGACAATCACATGAATCCCCTAGGAGGAGTATTTAAAAGTTCAGAGCCTGCAATTAAAAAAAAATTAACATTAAATCCAAAATGGCCGACTTCTTGTTGGGTGAAGTTAATGACTGTCATTTTGAAAGTTGTCCTGCTTGATGAGAACAATATATGTTCCAAGTCTGGTGACTGTAAGTAAAACTGACCACACCACTTTAGTCAAAAGGGGGTGCTACAGAACCCCTCCATGCCTATATCTTAGCTTTTGCCTATCCCTAACGGCTGACAACTCTGACGTGTGTGCCAATTTTCATGAAATTTTATGCAGGCTAAAAGCCTCAAAACACCAGAATATATAAAGAAAAGGGTATTAAAGTTTGATGCATTAGCACAGCAACACTATTTAAAATATCAAGACTCCTTTTGTAATTTTACCTCAGCCGTGTCTCAACAATATTCTGACCAGGTTCAAAGCGATTCTGGTAAATATAAGAAGACTATTTCAAAAGCCTGTTTTAAGTAACACACTTCCTGCAGCCAGTTGGTGGCACTATGACCATGACTCACAATAGCCACATCCATGTGATTAGCCCCTGTGACCAAACATACCACTCAAGTTTCATCTAAATCACTCAGTGCATACAGAAGATATGAGACACTTCCTGTTTCCCTTTTTTGCCATAAATTTATTGCCTCACCATGGTGAAACCATTTGATATATCAAAAATCCCCTCAAAACTTAGCATCCTCATTGTCTTGGCATAATGTTGACCAAGTGTGGTGAAAATCACATGAATTCCCTAGGAGGAGTATTTGTACTTTTAATACAATTTTAGTCATTTGTATATAATTTTAGGCAATATGGATGAAAAGTCATAAATACAATCAATTGTTATTTGATTTAATTGCTTATCATGTTTGAGCAATAGGTGGTGCTGTGACAAAATTTATGGGGTGTCGTCAGTATGGGGTCACAGTGATTACGTTTACATGGAAAGCAATAATCTAATTATTGACCTTACTCTGAGTAAGACAATATTGTGATTAAGGTGTTTACATGAGTCGCTTTTAGAATATTCCTTTCATGTAACCGTTTTACATGATATACAACATAGTTCGATTAACAGCACACGTCATTACGTCACTGCGCCACACCGTCCGATAGTCCTCCAGAATTTCACATATCAATTCGTCTTCGTTATGGTACCGTATACAGTTTTGGTTTTCTTTTATTTAAAAATTTTATGAACGCTTCAAGTGCAGTTAAATATTTGTCATGCTGTACGTGCAAATAGACGACTGCTTGAAACCGTGGTCTGCATCCCAAATCGTGTACTTATCTACTATATAGTAGCCGAGATACATGTATTTCATCTACTACAGGCCTATAGTAGGCAAGTACACGGATTGGGATGCAGCCGTGCTCTCTTTTTTGCCGTAAAATGGTTGAGCACTGCCGTGTGTGATCGTGTCCTGTCGCAAAATGCGGTGAAAACTCTCACACAACGTTAATAATGTGATTAAGGTGTTTACATGTCTGTAATACATGTCGATAATGCGACTAAAACAGGAGTACTCCACATGTCTTAATTCAATTTGTGTTTACTTCGAGTATGACCTTACTCGGATTAAGGTAAATAAAAATTGCTGTTTACATGGTAGTTTCTTAATCAGAGTATTGTCTTAATTGGGCTAATATTGGATTATTGTTGTCCATGTAAATGCACTGAATGACACACAAACTTTGGTGTCAATATGCCAAAGCCTTGCACAGATTTGTTGCTGCATTAAACGATAACAGTTTTGTATATCTATATCTTATAGATTTTTGCTGGCATGGTCTGAAGATGATTGCATTCCAATTTGGTGAAAATCGGGCCAACAGTCTAGGAGAAGTTAGAAAAAGTTTTCCAGTTTGACCAAATATGGCATAATTGGTATAATTGGTACGCTCTCACCTGTTGCAAGGAGGCCATCTTTGTTTTCTTATTGGAAAAGGTAGGCAATGTGCTGTTCCAGCTGTCTCTGTAATCTTATTAATCCTTTCATTATTATTGCTCATCTGTAATATTTCTGATATTGGTTTAAGTAATTCGATGTTAGTCGATATGTATCTATGGCTATTTTTGGTGAATACATGGAAAAAGGCATTGTTTTTGATTGAATAAGAGATACCGTATCTCTTGGATGCAAATGTATCGTAAAATAATCCAATGCGGCTTCAAATGTTCTGAAGGCATGATACGGTTTGGTGAAAAACAGACTGAAATATAACATATTGTTTAGCGAAAATGTTGACCTTGGCCTTTCTAATCATGTGCTCATTCATGAGAGTACAGCCGTTATGGTATATTTCGTGATAATTATATTTTTTGCAAGATCGTTTTTCCTTTTCTTTTCTTTTTGGAATTTTAGTTTTTATTTAAAACTATATGGTACCGTGTTGCCTCCAGGCAACATAGCCTATTTTAGGTTTATATATATATATATATATATATATATATATATATATATATATATATAAAATGAGATGCCCATTTAATTGGTCAATGCTATCTTGGGGCGGAGAACTCAAATACCAACCAATGACAATGCAAAAAAAAAAGTGGTAACATGACCCACAGGGGTTAATTTTGTATCCTTTATCAGCACATGTGCACATGTCAGATGGCTCCATATTTTCTCCATTGAAACGTACATTTTTCTCTCATTTTTGTCCAGATAATAACCTACAAAAAACTGAGTCACCTTCATTGGAAAGTAAAGAAGGATTTTCAAAAACATTACATTATGTATCATCAAATGTATCATAACACATTACAAAAATCTGCATGTTGCCTCAAGGCAAGATTGTACCATACCAGGCATACTAGGTTTGAATAAAAGTATATTTTATTTGTAAGGAAAAGAGTTAGAATTATCTGAATGTATTTGCATTTTTGCATGATTTTGTAATGTACAGTGGCAAGAAAAAGTATGTGAACCTGACAAATATAATGTGTCTAAAATAATAACACAAAAAAAATTCTGATCTTTCATGTCTTTATTGAGAACAACCAAAAAAACATCATAGTGCTTGTGGAAAAAGTATGTGAACCCTTGAGTTATGACCTCAAAAAAGCTCATTGGAGTCAGGTTTTAGCACACCTGGAGTCTCGTTAAGAAAATGAGTTTGGAGGTGTGGACTACAGCTACTTTGACTGATGAAAACCCCTCAAACTTTAGGAGTTTGCTCTGCACACGCTTGCCATGCCTTGCCAAAAAGAGCTTTCAGAGGATCTACGATCAAGAATTGTTGATTTACATAAAGCTGGCAAGGGTTACAAAGTGATTTCAAAGACTTTAGAAATTCACCAGTCTACATTTAGGCAAACATTCTACCAATGGAGACACTTTGGGACTGTTGCTACTCTACCAAGAAGTGGGCGCCCAGTCAAAATGACACCAAGAGCACAACGAAGACTCATCAATGAGGTAAAGAAACAACCCCGAATGACAGCCAAAGATTTTAAGGCATCATTGGAACTGGCTAACATCTCTGTTCACGAGTCTACAATATGTAAAACATTGAACAAGCAGGGTATCTCTGGAAGGACACCACGAAGGAAGCCACTGCTTACTAAAAAGGACATTGCTGCATGCCTGAAGTTTGCAAAAGAGCACATTGACGCTCCACAGCGGTATTGGCAAAATGTTTTGTGGACTGATGAAACTAAGATTCAACTATTTGGAAAAAGCACACAGCACTACATCTGGTGTAGAAGGGGCACTGCATATCATCATGAAAACATCATCCCAACTGCAAATTATGGTGGAGGAAACATCATGATTTGGGCCTTCTTTACTGTATCAGGGCCTGGCCAGCTTGCAATCATTGAAAGGAAGATGAATTCCCAAGTATATCAGACAATTCTTCAGGATAATGTGAGAATGTCTGTACATCAGCTGAAACTGTGTAGAAGTTGGGTGATGCAACAGAAAAACGACCCAAAACACCGGAGCAAGTCCACAACAGAATGGCTTTAGAAAAACAAAATCCGCCTTTTGGAGTGGCCAGAGTCAGAGCCCAGACCTCAACCCAATAGAGATGCTATGGATTGACTTGAAGAGAGCCATACACATGAGACATCCAAAGAATATGACAGAGCTAAAGCGGTTCTGCCAGGAAGAATGGGCTAAAATTCCTCCTGAACGATGTGCAGGTCTGATCCACAGCTACAGAAAGCATCTGGTTGAGGTTATTGCTGCCGGGGGGGTCAACCAGTTATTAATTCTAAGGGTTCACTTACTTTTTCCACTGCCATTTTGAATGTTGAATGAGCGTGTTCAATAAAGACATGAAAGATCAGAATTTTTTTTGTGCTATTATTTTAGACACATTATATTTGTCAATACCCTTGACTTAGATGAAGATCAGATCACATTTTATGACAAATTTATTCAGAAAACCATGAAATTCCAAAAGGTTCACATACTTTTTCTTGCCACTGTATTTATAATAATACTAATTCACATAGTATATCTGCACATATTATGATTTAATATTATGATTTAATCATTGAGGCTGATCAATTGTGATAGCCTATATGTAGAAATAGTGAATACTAAAGACCATTGTCTCTTTGTGAATTGGAAATTAATAGATGTTCTACAGTATGAAACTGTCATTTTTTATAAGTAATTGAGAGGGGTGCCCTTTCCCCCCACTTGAGCATCTGCCCCCCAAAATGTGCAAGGCCCTGCTAAACATGTTTGAAGGGAAATCAGATTGCGAAGTCAGGTGCATTAATATTCATTAATGTATGTTTTACTCAATGTGGATGTATGTTCAATCATCGTTGACTGATTTTTTTTTGTTGCTATTTTTATATGCAATGGAGAACGAATGGAGCAGTGCTAGTTAAGGTAAGTTAAATTACATATATTCACAATATACAGTTCAGTAAATAGCATATCAGACAGATTGAGGTGAAATGTTATAAGATTTATTGTATTATAGTTTGTCTATTAATTGCCTATTTATCAGATGTCTTTAGTGAATGTAACTGCCCATCGTTGGTCTATGAACTGAATTTAGTCTTTTTCCTGTATTTTTCAGAAGAATTTCAAAACTGATTTCTTCCTCAGTCACGTGACGATTTAGCATCCGTCTGATGGTGACTGAGGTCATGTTGGGAATAAAAGTTAAGGCTGACAAACAGTAAACTGAAAAAAGTAATTGTCCGTGAATCTGGGTGTCTGCTAATGCTAGCATGCATATGATGTCATGTGCCGTCGCCTAGAAGCGGCTTATAGTTCCGGTTAGTAAAAAAAACGCTAGTGATATATTTGAGATGATATTACCTTTCTAAAATCCACACACTAGACGGTAGAGTACACAGTGCATAGTGTACAGTACTTCATTTGGACCCAACTTTAATATTTACTCTCCAAAACGTGTTTTCGGAAGAGAAGTAACGTAATGAGTAAATCTCCCCTGTGCCGCGCGCAGACCAATTAATCGATAATGAGATTTGTTGACGATTCCATAAATCGATTATTATCGATTTTATCGATTAGTTGTTGCAGCTCTACACTGAACTATATGAAAGTGTGAACAGTGTTCAGGAGCACAGTACAAGACATTCAAAGACATGCCTGAAGTAGAATACAGTTTGTAGATTTAATTTTCCACGACCACCATCAGATGAGTTGAAAGGGAATGATGGAGATGCCACAGCAAGTGCAATTTTAAAGAAAGTAAAAATGCATTAAATTCTGATGTTAGTTTTGATTCAGTCTATTGTAAGGATCTGGCTAGATCCTCACGGGTTTCTCAGAAAAGTTAATATAACTCAGCTGGACACAAAGTAAAAGTGCTGTTCTTCGTTTATTGCATTGAAGGATACCATAGGCTTACGCATGGTTACAGATCGGTCATTAAAAGAGGATTAACCAAGTAAAACATCCCAAAAATGGTACCTTACATGAGACAGTGTGTCAGCACACAATGTGGAGGTCAGAGAGAGAGAGAGAGAGCAGGGCAGTGATCACGCCCCCTGACCCCACATGACATCATCATAGCCGATCATTACATATCCCCCCACTTAAAACAAGGGCTGTCCTCAGGCCATAACATAAAGGAAACTTAACAGTGCCTAGGTGCCTGTGTGACAGCTGACATAAGTAGGGCTACAAAAAGCAGTACCATTAATCACACCTTTGCCTGTTCCACATAACTATAGTCCAACATTCTGCAACAAGAACAGCATTTCTTTTTTTTCAATGTGCATTGAATTAACATTTTCAGAACTTCACAATATTTGAAATAATAACGTAACATCAAAACCTCAAGGCACATAGGCATTAACAGTATTTCAAAAACAAAGCAGTATGTCACATTATCCTATTAAGAAACATTCACTCTTGTTAGACAATAGACTGTCAAACCAATATAAGGCCTTCTCAGACATAGCATTAAAAAAAAATAAAACAGAATAAGACCAGAGAATGAGAAAAACTGAAAACATATCACTTAATTATTCAATTAGAGGAGCAAAATAAGGATTTGTCCACCTGTTAATCTCAGTTACAGGTGTGTGCCTAGGACGAAGGGCATAGGAGTGCGTTCCTGTGTGAGTGGGCTGTGTATGCATATGTGTGAGGTAAGGAACCTCTGCATGCCTAGGGCCAAGGGCGTATGAGTGTGTTTCTGTGTGCACAGACTGTGGGTGAGTAGGGCGCAAATCAATGTGAGGTAAGACAAAGTCAGGGTGTGTGGACACAGGCGTATTGTCCGAGGGAGCCTATGCCACCACTGGCTTTAGGTAGCCCGTCGGCTTCTGGTTGGTCAGCTTGGACAGCTGGCAGGTTACACAGGACAATACATACTTCTTAACATCACCCCACATACCTGGCCAGTAGACCCGCTTCTGTAAGTGCTCAAATGTCTTGGTTACACCCAAGTGGCTAGCCATGGGGTGATCATGGAAGTATTTCAGCAGAGTGCCCCTCAGAGCTTCTGGCACATAGAAGCGTAGACCCTTGTGTGGATGAAGCCAGCAGGGAGTCCTTTTGTCCACAAAGTAAACCAGCCAGTCCAGAATATAGAAGCCTGGCGAATCCACACAAGGGCCGCTCTCCAAGTCAGTATATATTGATGAGATGACTTTGTCAGCCTGCTGGAGTGACTGAAACTGTTTTCTGTCTTCCAACACCATTAGTGGCTGGCGCCTTAGGCGCCAACTTAGAGCCAACTATGGTGTAAGATGGTAACAGGTCTATAGGCCCCAAAGGGCCACTGGTAGAGTTTCGCGAGAGTGCATCCGGAAATAGATTGGCCGAGCCAGGTCTGTGGACAACCTCAAAGTCAAAGTCCTGCAGCCACAAGCACCATCAAGCCAGTCGTCCTGAAGGAGAGGGCCTTGTCATCAACTACCTCAAGCTATTGTGGTCCATCACCACTGTGACACTAGAGCCCTCAATGTACGGACGAAAATGTTCCAGGCCCAAATTACCCCCAGGCACCCCTTCTCTGAAATGAAATATGGGCATTCCGACTTGTGCAGGGTACGGCTCGCAAAAGCAACAGCCCTTTCCAAGCCATCCTCACCAGTCTGGGTCAATGCAGCACCAAGGCCTACATCACAGGCATCCGTGTGTACTGCAAAAGGCTTCTCAAAGTCAGGCAAAATAAGGACTGGGGCACTGATTAGCTGTTGGTTTAAATAATCAAAAGACACCTGGCAGTCAGTGGACCACACAAATGGGGCATCCTCCCTCATGAGGGCAAATATTCGGCTCGGCAATACGGGCATACCCTGAGATGAACCTATGGTAGTAACTTGTCATTCCTAGGAATTGTTGCACATCTTTAACTGTCTTCGTGTGGGAAACTGTTTAATCGCAGCCACCTTACCCTCGTCAGGGCCAAGGCCTTCTGGTGTCACCAGGTAACCCAAGTAGCGTAATTTTGGTGTACAAAAATGGCACTTAGCCAGCTTCAAGGAAAGGCCTGCATCTGCCAAATGCCCTAACACACTGGCGAGGTCTTCTAGGTGCTGGTCAAAGGTCGGTGAGGCGACCACAATGTCGTCCAGATACACCATACAGCAGTTGTGGGTGAGCCCTGCCAATACATCAATACGTCAATCTTTGAAATGTTGCAGGTGCATTTGATAACCCGAAAGGCATAACTTTAAACTGATAGAGCCCTTCGTGTGACATGAATGCTGTCTTTGGTTTTGCATCTGGGGCCACTGACACTTGCCAGTAACCCCGTGCAAGGTCCAGTGTGGAAATAAATCTACCACGTGCCAAAAAATCTAGAGAGTCATCCACTCTTGAAAGTGGGTAGGAGTCCTTCACTGTATATTTGTTCACTTTCCTAAAGTCTACACAAAATCTTGGATCTGCGCCTGGCTTTTCGACTATCACAATTGGAGAGGCCCAGGGCCCTGAAGCAGGCACAATAATGCCATCCTCCAACATTTTGGAAATCTGTTCATCGATAATCTTTCTTTTTGCAGGTGAAGCACGGTAGGGAGGAAGACACACTGGCTTTGCAGTCCCAGTGTCTATTGTGTGCTCAAACAATGAAGTACGTCCCAGCTTTGCCCCAAAAAGATGAACAAAGTCTCCCATTAGGTGTGCCAGTTTTTTCTTGTCTGCTGAAGGCAAGGCTGCTTGTTCCACCACTGGACCAAGATCAGTCTGGACATCCTTAAAGGTGAGGCTAGCTACATGGCCCTCCAAATCATCAAACTCCAGCAAGTATAGGTCTGGCACTGAGGTGGCATTATCTCCCAGTTTAACGCTTCCTGTGGCTGGGTTGATCTGGATGTCAGCCTGAATCATAAAATCTGTCCCTAAGAGAATGGGACAAGACAGGTCTGGAATCACGGCAAAGCGGTGAGTAAATGGTTGCTCCAGTAGTTGAACAGGTAGCCATACAACACCAGATGGGGTGCATTGTTTTGAGTCCGCCAACTCCAGCGGGGAAAAATTCCAAGGAAGAACGACATCTCCTTCTATCACGCATTTAAGAAGGGTAAATGGATGGACTGCTGAAATGGATGCGCCTGTATCCAGGGTCGCCTTCAGTGAAACCTGATTGACGACCACCACTGCCGTCAGTGGAGTATTCTTTGACCTCATTGGGCTGTTTCGCACCAAATTAACTGTGTGTGAACTTTCTGTCTGTTGTGCACTGGTCCCTGACTCCGTTCTCTGCTTACCCTCACGAGCCCTTTGAAACCTACGAGGCCAAGCACCAGTCCCACCTCTAGTGACCTCAGAAGTACTTGGGGTCTCCTGGTCTATCTTAGAAACTACAGCTACCCCTCCAGTAGGTTCAGCATTACCACTCTGCCTATTTTTCCTACAGTTCCCACAATTGCGTGTGGTGACCCCCGGAGTCAAACATTTGTAGCAGTGCAGGTCCTGGTGAGGAAGTGTGGGGCAATGGGGGCTCTACTAGAAGAAACAGGCCCTAATACAGCATGTAGTTCATGGGAAGTCTGAACTCTGTCCAAAATCCCTCTCCAGATTTTCTCTACATTGTCTGTAAGCAGGAAGGCCTGTTGAAAGAGATCTGAGAAGTGCTCCCATGAGAGTAGGTGTGGCTGCATGGCAGAATACCACTTCTGGGGCTCCTTTCCAAATAACCTTGTCAACTCAAGGAAGAACTGTGTCACATAAACCAAGCGTTGTCTTGTACAAAGAAACAGACTGAAGCCATTCTTCTAGGTCAAGAGATTTACCCCCATCAAATATGGGTGGCATAAGTCCAGGGAAATGGGCTGAATGAACAGCAGGTGTCTGTGGATGTAACAGCTCAGTGTGGCTAGTGAGAGTGTGTGTAACCGGGGTTGAGCTAAATACAGGGTAGGCATTAGAGGCTTGTCCCTGTGTCTGTTGAGAAGTCTGATGATCTTGGTTGGTGTGGCTAGCGAGTGTGCACGTTGCAGGGGTTGAGGTAAGTATAGGGTGTGCCTTTGTGTCCTGTCTATGTGAATGCTAAGAGGTCTGTTCTTCTAACTGCTGCAGCAAGCTGCTTTGTAAGTCAACAGACATACTAAGTGCTGATGTCAGCGTGTCTACCTGTCATTGCAACTTATCTACCTGAGCAGCAAGACTGTGTGGCGAAACCAAACTACCCTCATCATTACCACCTCCATATGTGAATATATCAAAACGCTTAGCCATTGCAAAAGTTGAGTAAGAATCTAGGGTGAAATGTGGTTATACTATTGCAGAACACCCTATCAATAATTAAATGAGAAGGGGAAAAAAATGCTTAACATTAGTTACATTAACCTCAGTAAGACAGCATATCTCAACGGAGAGCAGTGATGATCCTAAGACACATATATAGAAGAAAAGATATATGCATGTATATATACATGTATCCCAAAATACCCAGTCACTGCATGTACTCCCAGTAGCAACAGTAACCTTAGTAACAGCAACCTTAAATCCAACAGTAACAGTTTAAAATGAATGGGTGTTTACTTTTTTTTTTATCACCCAAACACATACGTATTAAACACACGGTGCGTTTTTCTCTGCTCACAAAGTGCTACTTAGCTCGTTTGTCCATAGAATCCAGACACAAAAGTCCTGCCTTGTCCTCTCCTCTACTATGCAGGCCAGTAGTAGCCAGAGCTCGCCGAGGTGTGCTGTCGAATCAGTCAATCAGAAACGTGCCTTTACTTTTCCAAAGTCCTTGCCTTGCATGCACGAGTCTCTGATGATGCCGCTGCACACAATTTCTCACAGCAAATCCACACAAACAAAAGTCACAAAAAGGTCTTTTTTTAAAAATAATAATAATAATAATAAGAACCCGGGAACACGCAGAAAAACAGCGAGGGAAATTCACTTCGAAAAACGTAGACGGCAACACTTAGAAAAACTATAGTGGCAAAAAAAATGTTTAATTGTCCAATGGTGGGTTTTCTCCACCAACGCAGTGAGACTTCGGTGGTTGCTAGTTTATCCTGCTAGCATGCGTGCCAGCTAACTAAAGGTCCAGCACGAATGAAACTTCACTTACAGTTCACTTGCCTTATGAGCATCGAGTACGAAAGCCACATTTAAAGTTCATTCACTCTCTGGTGTCCAAACTTTTCTTTCTGAGGATGTTCATTCACAGTTCGGGCGCCAATTGTAAGGATCCGGCTAGATCCTTACGGGTTTCTCAGGAAAGTTAATATAACTCAGCTGGACACAAAGTAAAAGTGCTGTTCTTCGTTTATTGCATTGAAGGATACCATAGGCTTACGCATGGTTACAGGTCGGTCATTAGAAGAGGATTAACCGAGTAAAACATCCCAAAAATGGTACCTTACATGAAACCGCATGCAGCACACAATGTGGAAGTCACAGAGAGAGAGAGCAGGGCGGCGACCACGCCCCCTGACCCCACATGACATCATCATAGCCGATCATTACACTATGCTTATTCATCTAATGCAGTGGTTCTCAGCCAGTGTGGCGTGGAGAGATCAGAAGGGAGGGCGCAATTTTTTTTAAGAATTCACAGATACGGCATCATTTGGGTACTCGGTTTTTTTTATTGCGTTTCAAATAGAATATGCATAAATGGAAAAACTCAGCGTTCCCTCTCCCTCTGTATTTTCTTATTGCTGGGGAGAGGCAGAGTTTAGCCTGCTTTTTATCTACTTGTCTGTGCAGACCAGTGTTGGCAACGTAACGACTTTTCAGACCCCTTTAGTGACTTTTTTTTTTTGCAAAAAAAAGCGCCTAGCGACAAATCTAGTAACTTTTTGGACAAACCTTAGTGACTTTCCAAATGTCGCCAGTACTGTCCTGCAAGCACGAGGTCGTGCTTTCCCGCTACACTCTCACCTCTCTCTGCATCTGCTCTGTTCAGTGAATGTCTGACAGCCGGAGATTTAACAATGTCATGGATAATGAGATGCGCCCTTCGTCCCAATTTATACAATTCATATGCAAATGTTTTTAGAATGCAAGACGAATGGAATGCAACATGTTTTACATGTAAAATAGTACACATTATTACAGCCTAGTTTTCTTGTTCAAAGTAGTTATAGTGTTCAAAAACATTTTTAATAATTCATGTTCAATACCTGTCCATTATATAGTTTTATAAAAGTCATAAATGTTTCAAGTCAGGGGACTGGGATGGCCTTGGCAGGACCTTGATTTTGTGGTCAGTAAACTGTTTTTGTGTTGATTTTGATGCATGTTTTGGATCAATGTCCTGCTGGAAGATCCAGCCACTGCCCATTTTAAGCTTTCTGGCAGAGGCAGTCAGATTTTCATTTAATAGCTCTTGATATTTGATAGAGTCCATGATGCCATGTATCCTAACAAAATGTCCAGGTCCTCTGGCAGAAAAACAGTCCCCAAACATTAAGGAGCCACCACCATATTTAACCGTAGGTATGAGGTATTTTCCATATGGCTACCTCTCTGCGTGTGCCAGAAGTTCACCCAGGTGTACTAAAAAAATTTTTTAAATATCAATGGGAAAATACTTCAGATATATTTATCTCATATGAATTTATAGGGATGCCAATAATTGTTGCAGGCATATATCTAACAAATATATTTTTTGATAAACCTGTGCTGTGTTTGCAATTGTTTGCAAGTATTTTGGTGAATTTTTTAAACAAAAGATCAAAAAGGTTAAACAATAAAAACAATTTTTCACAATCTTCTTTGCTCTAATTTATCAAGGGTGCCAATGTTAGTGGAGGGCACTGTACGTGCTTATGTCAACTTTGACAATGTGTTTTATGGAAACAGTTTGAGATATCAAAAGTTTTTTCACCATGCTCTGATGATGATCTATGTGAAATTTGGTGAATACTGGATAAGTGGTCTAGCGGGACTCTGAAAAAGTAGGTTTTTGACAGCCGTTTTTTCAAAATGGCTGACAGACAAAAGGGTGTACTATGGAAAAATGTACAGTATATCACTGGTGTCTGTAGGACCTAAGGAATTGAAAGACATGAGATGCATGGCCATTGGATAAAATTCAGAAAAGCTATAAGCATATTATAAATTTTGTTATATCTTTTTACCACAAGGTTTCCCCAAACTTCTCAGGTACCTTCAGGGCATATACCTGTAATGATATGCCAGTGGATGCAAATTTTTAAGTCAGTCAGACCGACGGTTTGGTTTGGTCTATCAAAACGGAATCCATAACTTATTGCTGGCATGGACTAAAGATGTTCTGAGTCAAATTTGGTGGAAACTGGACAAATAGTCCGAAGAGCAAAAATATGCTTTTTTCATATCTTGTGAGCACTAGCTGGTGTTGTTCCACTGGTAACACTCAAGATCAGAAAGGCCAGATTAGACTTTGATTTAAAAAAAAACTAGAAAAATAAATAAAAGCCTGCTAGTTCTGGAACAAGATTAAGTTCGTAACAAAATGTGTAGTCAAACACCAAACTCTGGCCCGGTTATGATTGATGATCTTTAAGGAAAGAGATTTGTATCCACCCATGCCAAAGGCTGAGATTGCTGATCAAAGCCCAGTGGAGACCCAGTGGCCTCAAACTGAAACTTCAGAAAGTATAGAATATGCTTAGACAAAAGCAGATAGTCATAGTAGCTGTTACACCAAAACGGAAAGAAAAACTCACCAGTACTTGAGGGACTATGTAAATGATCAAGACTGATGACCAAATATTAGCCAACATTGAATACTGAAAATTGAAATCACAGATTCCAGCTAATGCTATGAAGGAGGAAATGGATTCTCCATTCTCCAGTCTATTAAATTGAAAACAATGGGTCTGAAAGGCCAGATATGCTGCAAAGGGTTATAGTCAAGTAGCAGGAATAGGCAACCAGAAAACTTTCTCTCCGACTGCAAATATTACATCAGTACATACCTTGATGCAAATGGCAGCTCAGTTTGACCTTGAGCTCCATCAGATGGATGTTAAAACAGCTTACAGTGCTGTGGAAAAAGTATTTGATTTATTCTGTTTTTGTGTATATCTCATACTAAATTGTTTCAGAAATTAAAACAAAATCTAAGATAAAACAAAATCAACCTGAGTAAACACAAAATGCAGTTTTTAAATGATAATGTTATTTATTGAAGCAAAAAAGTTATCCAATACCAACTGGACCTGTGTGAATATGTATTTGTCCCTGTAGTTACTAGTTCCCCAAATCTACGAAACTGCATTCAAAATGGGGTTCAGTTGGACTACACGCAACCAGGCCTGATCACTGCAAACCCTATTCAATCAAATCAACACTTAAATAGAAATTTTTCAACAGCATGAAGTTGGTTACAAGGTCTTACCCAGTAACACACTATGCCATAATTAAAAGAAATTCCAGAAACGATGAGCAAGCTGTTTCAAAGGCTCTGGGACTCCAAAGAACCAGAGTGAGAGCCATTATCACCAAATGGAAAAACCCAGCACAGTAGTAAACCTTCCCAGAAGTGGCTGACCTTCCAAAATTCCTCCAAGAGCACAGCAACTACTCATCCAGCAAGTCACAAAAGAGCTAAGGACAACATCAAAGAACCTACAGACCTCTCTTGCATCAATAAAGGTCACTGTTCATGAGTCCACTATCACAAAGACACTGGGCAAAAATGACATCCGTGAAAGAGTGGCGAGGCGAAAACCACTCCTAACCCAAAACAGCATTAAAGCTCATCTGAATTTTGCCAAAACACACCTTTGATGATCCTCAAAGCTTTTGGGAGAATTTTCTGTGGATGGATAAGTCGAAAGTGGAACTGTTTCGAAGACAGGTGTCCCCTTAAATCTGGCATAAACCAATCACAGAATTCCACAAAAAGAACATTATACCTACGGTCAAGCATGGTGGTGGAAGTGTGATGGTGTGTGAATGCTTTGCTGCTTAAGGGCCTGGGCAGATTGCATTAATTGCGAGAAACATGATTTCTGCTCTCTACCAGAAAATCCGAAAGGAGAATGTCCGGTCTTCAATGCGTAAGCTGAAACTCGAGTGCAACTGGATTATGCAGCAAGACAGTGATTCAAAGCATAGGAGTAAGTCCACCTCTGAATAGCTCAGAAAAAGCTAAATTAAAGTTTTGGAGTGGTCTAGTCAAAGTTCTGACTTGAACCAGTTCAAGAGATGCTATGGCAGGACCTTAAACAGGTAGTCCCATAACTTTTGAAATAGGTTTATAACCCTTCCCAGACTGAGTATTTCAATCACCTTCTTCCTCATCATTTCTACAATTTCTTTTAACTTTGCCATAGTGTGTTACTGGGTAAGACCTTTTAACCAGCTTCATGCTGTTGAAAAAGTTCTATTTAAGTGTTGATTTGATTAAACAGGGTTTACAGTAATTAGGCCTGGTTGCATCTAGTCCAGCTGATGCCCATTATGAATGCAGTTTCATAGATTTGGGGAATTAGTAACTATGGGGGCAAATACATTTTCACACAGGTCCAGTTGGTACTGGATAATTTTTTTGCTTCAATATATAACATTATCATTTAAAAACTGTATTTGGTGTTTATTCAATTGCCTTTGTTTTATCTTAGATTTTCTTTTGAGTTCTGAAACAATTTGAGATATATACAAATCAGAAGAAATCAAGTACTTCAAGTACAAATACTTTTTCACAGCATTGTATCTGAGGTGACCGCACAGTGGGCATAAGGTTCTGTTTTGCTAAGCTGATAGAATGTGCAAGCCATAAATGTTTCCCTTTGTACTGAGAATACTCACTGCTATAAACTTGTTACACCGCTGTACCAGTGTGAGCAATTACGTAGGCCTACCTATCAGCCCCGAATATCGTTTGCTACATGAGATTCTAGAAGCACTGTAAGTTCAGGGACCGGTGTTGTGTTGAACTCTGTTTCCCCCAGTTATATTTTGAAAATCAGGTAACAGAACCTATGTTTGTTGAGTTTTTATGTCTTTATTAACACACCCATCTACTGTTATTTTTTACAGTGAGGGAAAAAAGTATTTGATCCTCTGCTGATTTTGTACGTTTGCCCACTGACAAAGAAATGATCAGTCTATAATTTTAATGGTAGATTTATTTGAACAGTGAGAGACAGAATAACAATAAAAAAATCCAGAAAAACGCATGTCAAAAATGTTATAAATTGATTTGCATTTTAATGAGGGAAATATGTATTTGACCCCTCTGCAAAACATGACTTAGTACTTGGTAGCAAAACCCTTGTTGGCAATCACAGAGGTCAGACGTTTCTTGTAGTTGGCCACCAGGTTTGCACACATCTCAGGAGGGATTTTGTCCCACTGCTCTTTGCAGATTTTCTCCAAGTCATTAAGGTTTCGAGGCTGACATTTGGCAACTCGAACCTTCAGCTCCCTCCACAGATTTTCTATGGGATTAAGGTCTGGAGACTGGCTAGGCCACTCCAGGACCTTAATGTGCTTCTTCTTGAGCCACTCCTTTGTTGCCTTGGCCGTGTGTTTTGGGTCATTGTCATGCTGGAATACCCATCCACGACACATTTCCAATGCCCTGGCTGAGGGAAGGAGGTTCTCACCCAAGATTTGACGGTACATGGCCCTGTCCATCGTGCCTTTGATGCGGTGAACTTGTCCTGTCCCCTTAGCAGAAAAACACCCCCAAAGCATGTTTCCACCTCCATGTTTGACGGTGGGGATGGTGTTCTTGGGGTCATAGGCAGCATTCCTCCTCCTCCAAACACGGCAAGTTGAGTTGATGCCAAAGAGCTCCATTTTGGTCTCATCTGACCACAACACTTTCACCCAGTTGTCCTCTGAATCATTCAGATGTTCATTGGCAAACTTCAGACGGGCATGTATATGTGCTTTCTTGAGCAGGGGGACCTTGCGGGCGCTGCAGGATTTCAGTCCTTCACGGTGTAGTGTGTTACCAATTGTTTTCTTGGTGACTATGGTCCCAGCTGCCTTGAGATCATTGACAAGATCCTCCCGTGTAGTTCTGGGCTGATTCCTCACTGTTCTCATGATCATTGCAACTCCACGAGGTGAGATCTTGCATGGAGCCCCAGGTCGAGGGAGATTGACAGTTCTTTTGTGTTTCTTCCATTTGCGAATAATTGCACCAACTGTTGTCACCTTCTCACCAAGCTGCTTGGCAATGGTCTTGTAGCCCATTCCAGACTTGTGTAGGTCTACAATTTTGTCCCTGACATCCCTGGAGAGCTCTTTGGTCTTGGCCATGGTGGAGAGTTTGGAATCTGATTGATTGATTGCTTCTGTGGACAGGTGTCTTTTATACAGGTAACAAGCTGAGATTAGGAGCACTCCCTTTAAGAGTGTGCTCCTAATCTCAGCTCGTTACCTGTATAAAAGCCACCTGGGAGCCAGAAATCTTTCTGATTGAGAGGGGGTCAAATACTTATTTCCCTCATTAAAATGCAAATCAATTTATAACATTTTTGACATGCGTTTTTCTGGATTTTCTTGTTGTTATTCTGTCTCTCACTGTTCAAATAAACCTACCATTAAAATTATAGACTGATCATTTCTTTGTCAGTGGGCAAACGTACACAATCAGCAGGGGATCAAATACTTCTTTCCCTCACTGTATATTTTTATCAATAAACAATGTTTTCACTTTAAATATTGTAGTCTTTTGGAAGAATGTGTGCTCATGCACATCACTGTGAATTTTTCAAGTCTAAATATGTGACCGTTCTCAAAAGGCACAATACCTGGACATATTGATCATATTTCTCTTTTTTCCCCTTAGTTTGCCCTATACCGTTTAGAAAGGGCTGGGGATTGGGGGAAACAGATCCCGATGCAGAAACAGATCCCGATGCAGAAATAGAGTTGGACAACAACACCGGGACCTTTTACGTGCCTCCCTACTTGCCGAATCACTGCTGTCTTATTGTTCCGGGACCTGCAGATTTACAAATTAAGCACTGGCTACAACAGCAGAAGACCAACAGCAGTGATCACCTCAGATTCTTGTTCTTGACTGACAGGAGTGGAACCTGATGTCTTATGTTGTTGTAGCCCATCCACCTCAAGGTTTGATGTGTTCTGCTCACCACAGTTGTAAAGAGTGCTTATTTGAGTTATTATAGACTTCCTGTCAGCTTAGACTTGTCTGGTCATTCTCCTCTGATCTCTCTCAACAGCAAGGTGTTTCAGCCTGTGAACTCTCCGCACACAGGATGTTGTTTTGTTTTTAGCACCATTCTGTGTAAACTCTCAAGACTGTTGTGTGTGAAAATCCTAGGAGATCAGTAGTTTCCGAAGCCCTCAAACCAGCCCATCTGGTACCAACAACCATGCCATGGTTAAAGTCAAAGAGGTCACATTTGTTCCCATTCTGATGTTTGAAAAGGACATTAACTGAAGCTCTTGACCTGTATCTGCATGATTTTTTGCATTGTCCTGCTGCCGCATGATTGGCTGATTAGATAACTGATAACTGTATGGATGTACAGGTGTTCCTATTACATTACATTACATTACATTTATTCACTTAGCAGACGCTTTTATCCAAAGCGACTTACAAATGAGAAAGATACAAGCAAAGCGATATCAAGCAGAGAACAATACAAGAAGTGCTACCATATGAGATCTATTAATTGAATTCCAGAAGAAGCAAAGTGCATTAACGTGGATGGTGAGTGTATAATAATTTTATTTACTCCTAACTTAATTTAGCCTACATTTAATTCACCTTTTCTGTACTCTAGCTCCAGATTTTGGCCAGGTGCTATTACACTGCGAAATAATATGCACTTTTATTGGCTTAGATGTCAGTCAAAATATGTTTAGCTTCTACTTGTCATTTTGGCTCTGTGAACTATGGAGTTTTGTAGGTGTCACCAAATGCAAATCTGCTGTGCCATGCATGTGCCTGGTAATTTACGGGTGATTGACATTCATCAACATGTGCAAGCGAGTATGAAGAAAATCAGTGTTTTCAAAACTTTTGTAAACACAGTAGAACTTTGTAGTTTGGTTTAGCTTACAAAAATGTACACATTTACACACAACTTTACTAAAAGATGGATAAATGAGGCCCAATGTGGTGATTTTATTTGGTATATTTCCATCTCATTCCCCCTGAAATTATTTCCTGACTCCCAGTGCTAACTTCAGAACACAGATGTTTAGGAACAATTACTTCATGACTAAACTTCAAAGGCATCCACAGAATACACCACAGAGGGCAAAAATTAAATAGACTTGATGGATTCTGAAATCTGTATGAATTGCACACAAAATACTCAGACAACTACATGTATGCCATATGAAACTCCTACAATAATATTTACTGCTGCGTGTGAACACAAAGACAGAAAGAGACAGAGTCCATTCAATTCCACATAACATTGCTGCGTGTGTCTGTCTGTATGTCTGTCTGTCCACGCGATGGTGCACGTAATCCAAACCAGATTTCGACACCGTGTCGCTGTGACGATGAACTTCGGCGTTTTATGGAACTCGCGGGTGCGCGCGCTTGTGTGAGCGAGCAGGAGAAAACAGTGGAGTGGCTGCGGAGGAGTGAGGAGTGTCGAGTGTCGCTCCGTACCCAGGTCTGTTCTATTGAAACTAAGAAATTGTAAATAGGATTAACTGTAAACCTTTTTTTTTTTCTTCAAAAAACAAAAAACACAAAACACCACCCACACACACGAGGACGAACACACATCACTGGACGTCCTCGCCGGACACGAAGAATTTTCCGTATAAAAGTTTCAGGTATGTGTCCCTGAAGGTTAGTACTGGATGGAATGTTAAATTTCACCAAAAAGAGTTTAACTTAAATGTGTTAGCTAAATTTACGTAACTTAAGCAGGCCATCTAAGCATGATAACGAAACTGTACACTCTATTGAAACTTCCTGCTAGTGTTAATGTAACTCCCGTTTCCCTCACAGAGGAATGAGAGAGAACCTGTTCCTTCATGTCCGAGTTTAGGACCTGTTACAACTATCTCAGTGGCTCGCTAGCTAATTTTTTTTTTTTACCTGGTAATGGTCGTCGTTTATTAGACGTTTTTAAGTCAAAGCCATCAAATATTGCTGTTTGTTGGTGCTTCCTCTACGAATGAAAATTCAGAAAATACGCAAATAAACAGTTAGCGAAAAAACGAGGCAGGTTAACTCAGGCATGCAACTGCGATTGCTACCAAGGTGGCTAACCAACTTAACCAGGACGAAATATGTTCTCGAGTAGAGTAGAAAATTCAAAGGACGTGTTTTGTAATGAAGACACTCGAACTTTTATCTACAGAAAAACATGTTGAAGTACGTTTATTCTAGCGACTACTGGCAGGTATAGTTATGAAGTTGGCTAGAGGTATTGCAAACAGGTATTTTACTTGTTCGCTTGAACTCTAGACAGCTTTTTACAAGTCGTTCACCCAATCTTTAACTCCGTGTCAGTAACGTTTTCAAAATAATGTTACGTTCGATGCATTTTACGCGTCGAACAGTTTCCATAAGGTACGTCAACTGCTTAGATAAGGTCTCATTTTAAAATGAGTTTTTTTCTATTTCCGGCAACAGCAGTTGTCAACAGTAAAACAATTTTCCAATTGTATAGAATAATAATCTTTCTGTGAGTATGAACTGCTAGTTATCACCGCATTCAGTTATATAGCAAATACACTCACTGGCCACTTTAATAGGAGCACCTTGTGTAAGGTCAGTGATTTTTACAAGTGATACAGCTAAAACATTCACACAGTAGTCATATCAGAATAAAACCCTTTCCTGCCACCTAAACGTTTAAAACAATTTCTTGTTAATAGTAATCAGACAGTACGCTTACATGGACAACAATAATCCAATATTAACCCGATTAAGAAAAACTCTGATAAAGAAACTACCATGTAAACAGCATTTTTTAATGACCTTAATCCACTTAAAGTCATACTCGAAGTAAACACAAATCGAATTAAGACATGTGGAGTATTCCTGTTTTAGTCGCATTATCGACGTGCATTACAGACCTGTACACACCTTAATCACACTATTAACATCGTGTGGGAGTTTTCACCGCATTTTGCGACAGGACACGATCACATGGCAGTGCTCAACTTTTTTTACCGCAAGCAAGAGAGCACGGCTGCGTCCAAAACCGCGAACTTACCTATTATACAGTAGGTGAAATACATGTGTATATAGTAGGTGAAATGCATGTATCTCAGCTACTATATAGTAGGTAAGTATGCGGTTTGGGACACAGCCCACGGCTTCAAGCAGTCGTCTATTAGCATGTACAGCATGACAAATAATTAACTGCACTTGAAGTGTTCGTAAAAATTAAAAATAAAAACACCCAAAACTGTATATGGTACCATAACAAAGACGAACTGTATATCGATACGTGAAATTCTGGAGGGACGTTGGACGGTGTGGCGCGGGGATGTAATGATGTGTGCCATTAATCGATCTATGATCTATAACATGTAAAACGGGAACATGACAGGAGTATTCTGAACACGACTCATGTAAACACCTTAATCACAATATTGTCTTACTCAGGATAAAGTCAATAATTAGATTACTGCTGTCCATGTAAACATAGTCATTGTCAGTGAACTACTAAATTTGTATACAAGTCCATGTGTGAGCATTATACACTCACTGTCCACTCTCACCTGCTGTAAACCTGCTCATTCATGCCATTATCCAACCACCCAATCCTGTGGCTACAGAAAAATGCGATCTCTTACTGTCCAAGTTTGTGTGTATAAATTTTGAGGTGGTAATTACAAAGTGGTGTGTGTTCAAGTGATTTTGGAAAAATCAGATGGCATGAGAACTTTGTTTGTTTTTAATATTTTTTTTGTTTTTTTAGTTTATTTGTTCTTATAATGGATATAATCAACAACAGGAAGTAAATTTTGAAACAAAATAAATAACTGAACTGTTAACATGCATAATTATTACTTAAATCTTATTGTCTGCTGTAGATTCATATTGGGAACTTCCAACACTTTTTGTTATTGACATGCCTCGTAGGAAAATATGAGTTCCCGAATATTAATTATGACATTATTAGGTGAATGCACATGGATGCCATTACAATGATCACATTTCCTATAGGACTTGTAGGCAGCATTAGTTTTTGCCATGGTTGGTGATGTCAGACGAGCTGGTTTCCGTATTTCAAAAACTGCAAATCTCCTGGCAGTTTCATGCACAATAGTGTCTAGAATTTACACATAGTGCAGGGTAAAACATCCTGTAAATATAATGCTCATCATTTGTACAACCCCAATTCCGAAAAATTTGGGACAGTATGAAAAATGCTAATTTAATACAAAGGAGTGATTTGCAAATGTACTTTGACTTGTATTTAAACAAAAATGTGTAAAGATTAAGATAAAGGTATTTGATATTTTACCTAATCAACTGCATAGTTTTTTGAAGATAAACGTTTATTTTGAAATTGATGCATGCAACACGTTCCAAAAAAGTTTGGACAGGGGCAATTTAGGAATAATAGCGATGTGACAAGTTGAAATAAGAAGGTGATGTGAAACAGGTGAGGCAATCATCTAATCATAGTATATAAGGAGCTTCCAAAAAAAGTCCTAGTCCTTCAAGAGCAAGGATGGGTAGAGGCTCACCAATCTGCCAACAGATGTGTCAGTGAATAATCCAACACTTTGAGAAAAGCATTCCCCAAAGACAAATTGGTAGGATGTTGGGCATTTCATCTTCTACAGTGCACAATATAATTAAAAGATTCAAGGAATCCGGTCAAGTCTCCAAGGCCGAAAACCACTTCTGTAAGCACGTGATCTCAGATCCCTCAGACGTCACCTTAATGGATATCCTGACATGGGCTTGGTAATACTTTGGCAAACCTTTGTCAGTCAACACCATTTGCAGGTTAAGGCTTTACTTTACAAAGCAGAAGCCATACATCAACGCTGTCCTGAAGTGCTGACGACTTCTCTGGGCTCTGTCTCATCTGAGATGGACAGTGGTACAGTGGAATCGTGTTTTGTGGTCCAAAAGCCAGCGTCTGTCATGGTATGGGGGTGTGTCAGTGCCCATGACATGGGTAACTTGTACATCTGTGAGGGCACAATTAATGCAGAAAGATATGTACACATTTTGGAGCAACATATGCTGCCATCCAGAGCAGGACAACGCCAAACCACATTCTGCCCATATTACAAGTGCATGGTTGCGTAAGCAGTAGGGATGTCACGAGAACCGATACTTCGGTACCAAGTCGGTACCAGCATTCTTAAAACATGACAGTATTTGTTTTTCTGCAGTAGTGTCGGTACCATTGGTAATGAAGGTAACGAGGTTGCAATTCTTCCGGAACTGATGGGGGCAGCAAATATGCGCAAGTGTTTTAGTCGGTCCACAAGTGGTAAAGAAGAAGAAGAATGCCTACAAGCACACAGGAAAAACTATAGAAGATAGCGACAAGTTTAGTTCCGCACCGACTCGTTGAGAGGAAAGATGGTAAGAGTCAAGTATGGAAATACTTTGTGTTTGAGGCGGATAACAAGAAACATATAATTGATGCTGTGAAGCCGGTGTGCAGCCGATGCTATCGTTCATTTCAAACAAAGCGAGGAAACACCTCGAATTTGGCGAAGCACCTGAAAGACGGGCCTTATATTATGTTTGTTTGAGGCAGCTGCGTTGTGGCCGTGAAACCAGCTAACGTTATGCTCCATGTAATGTTTGCTATAGCCAGTTATTTGTTAACAACGTTAATGCATTGCAATGTTATAAACTACCTCCTAATGGGCCACCATGCATCGCCATTCAGCCTGTGTCCTGTCAGCAAAATGTAGCCTAATGTCACTAAATTATTGAACTGTTAATGGTTTTAATATGGCCTGCCACCATATCCGTGAATTTAAACTAATGCTTGCATTCAGAGTATAAAGTGTGTGTGTGCGCGCGCTTAGGAGTGCACCTTAGCACTTGTAGCCTCTACAAGTTAACAAGTTAATAAAATGACCACTTTATTAGTCATTGTCGAACAGTATTTGATAACTAAAATATCCCCCGCCTTTCTTTTTGCCAGTATTAGCCAGAGGAGGATGTCCTCCAGGAGAGTTTTTAATTAAAATTTTTTTAATTTATGTTTATACCACACCGTGGTATCGACTTTGGTATTGAGTATCGTGTACTCTTGGTGGTATCGGTACAGACTACTAGATTTTTGGTATCGTGACCTCACTAGTAAGTAGAGTGCGCGGGGGTTAGCATGGCCTGCCTGCAGTCCTGACCTGTCTCTGATTGAGAATGTCCGACACATTATGAAGCACAAAATAAGGCAATGAAGGCCCTGTACAGTTGTGCAGCTGAAGAAATGCATAATGGATAAATGGACAATTTCTGCTTGCTAAACTTAACCAACTGGTGTCTTCAATGCCCAAATGCTTAAGTGTTATTAAAAGAAAGGGTGATGTTACACAGCGGTAAACAGTCGACTGTCCCAATTTTTTTGGAGTGTGTTGCAGTCAGTGTATATTTTCAAAAATATATTAAATTCACAAAGTAAAATAGCAGTTATTATTATTATTATTATTGTTAACAACAAGAAATTGTTTTAAAGATTTAGGTGGTATTAAACAGTGTTATTTTGCAATTATTTGTGTGTGACACTTTGAATAATCACAGACCTGACACAGTGCTGATTGTGTAATGCATTTGTAACAGCATAGCATGAGAAGGAATGTACTGTGACATGAAAAAATATGAGAAATGAGTGTCTGTCTATATTTGATTGTGAGTGAGAAAATGGGCATCAAGGTGTGCGTGCTATTTATTCTGTATATCCTAAAAGAACCAACTCAATTTAAAAAGAGTAGGCTGATCTTTGTGATTTTGTGTATGAAGAATTTAGATAGGCTCAATGTATGAATGTTCATTTGCACTTGGCAAACACTTATTAGGAGATGTCTTATACAGCCCAATACATGTTGTAGGCACTCCTTTGTGGAATGACTCGGCACCATTCAGATATTCAGTCATGATCATACTCATGTTTTTATGTGCCACTACTGGTTCAGTGGATAAGGCTGTTGATCAGAATGTTCAAGCCCCAGCACTGCCTAGCTGCCACTTTTGGGCCCTGGGCCCTTGACCATCTCTGCTCTAGAGATACCATATCATTGTCGACTGTAGGTTCATAAAAAGTTGAGAAATGCAGAGAAAATAAGTTCCGTATAACCTTTATACATTGGAATGGAATTTCTCCAGGACTGGTGCAACACCGGAATGGTACAGTGGCACAGTACACAGGACTACATAAAGTGCAGATACATAGCAGTGTGAGAAGAGCACAAACAGTACAGTAAATACACAGCACAAGCACATTACCTTGACCGGACAACAGAAACAATTGTTCTTGCCTTCTTGGCTAGGCAGGTAGAGCCTAGGAGAGAACTTCTGTGCACACCAAGAAACTTGGAGTTTTTGTCTTTCCCTACACTTGTTCCATTTACCTGCAGTGGCGAGTGGTCCATTCGGGTCCTTCTGAATGATCATCTCTTATCAACATTAAGAGACAGATTGTTGTCTCTACACCATTCTACAAGCTACTCCACCTCCTCCCTGTATGCTGACTTGTCATGGTTGCTGTAGTATCATCAGCAAACTTGATGTGATTGGAGCTGTATATAGCAGCCCAGTTGTGGGTCAACAGTGTAAACAGCAGTGGACTAAACACAGCTGCTGTTCAGTGTGGTGGTGCTGGATCCTGATGGACTGGGGTTTCCCAGTCAGAAAGTTTAGGAACAAGTTGCAGAGGGAGGTGGTCAAACCCAGCAGGCTCAACTTTTGTTAGTTGCTGTGTGGATGATTGTGTTGAATCCTGAAGCCTGTGAACAGCATCCTCACATAATTGTCCTCTTTGTCCAGGTGAGTGAGTCAAAGACAGTTGGATAGAAACAGATATACTGTCCTCTGTTGAATAGTTAGGGTGGTAGATGTACTGGAATGGGTCCAGTGTTGTGGAAAGACTGCTCTTTGTGTTTTGTGGTTAGCTGCTCAAAGCACTTCATCATGACGGTCATTGAGGCAGGTCACAGATTTTTTTTTTGGCTCAGGGATGATTGTAGTTGTCTTGAAGCACATAGGGACAACTACTTGGCTCAGGGAGATATTGAAGTTGTCTGTTAGGACATATGCAGGCTGATCAGCACATTCCCTGAGCACCCCGGCTGGTGGGTTAGCCCTGGACAGTTTTTTCCTGATGTCTACTACAGACAGAGTACTTGGTTCACTATACTGTAATTGTATATAGGACAATAAAAGGCTCTAATCTAAATATACGCACGTTGATTCAACAGACAACAGTAAGATTAAGGGGAAGTAAATGGGAACAATACATTTCTGCTGACTAGGAGGTGCTTTGTTGGAGTTCTTTTTGGTATCTTCAAAAATGTCATAAGGTATCCACAAAACAAGAACCTGAAATAAAACAGAATTTACAGATTTTAATGTTGTGAATTCTTTATATTTCCAGATTTTTTGCGTTAACACTGATGTCTGCTGAAAATTTCATGTGAATAGCCTCATTAGAAATATATTTATGGAAAAAAAATGTTGATGGATTTAATACTTATTTCCCCCACTGTATGTTCTAAAAGGATCATGAATAGGATACGAATAGCTTGTACAAATGCTCCTAAGAACTATTTATGAATAAATCCGTTCTTATCTAGCTTGATAACTGAGGCACTGTAGGAACCCTGTTGTGTGAGGGCGTGGAGGGAGCTCTGTGTTTCATTTTGCACTTTTCATCCTACTTTCAAAAACTCAACAAAAAAGTACAAATTAACAGAAGAGAGTCCGTCCGTAGAGTTCCGTTTAATGTTATTAGTGTTTTTTCCTCGGCTTTACGTCCTACACTGTTATATTATTTGTCACAAGTCTTTAAAAATTAAGGACATTATATTTGTTATTGTGCGCAGACTGTTTATCAGACTTGGTCAGTAGGGGCCTTTTCTTTTACTGGAACTTTTTGTCTTGGTAATTTTTTTGGTTAATTCAGCTTACTCTCAGAGTTGTTTTCACATTGTGGACAACTTTTGGTTATTGTGGGAAACACTGCTGTCTCATTTGTTTTATGGAGACTTTGGGTGTGTGTGTGTGTTTGAGGGATTGTGAGAGTAAACAAAACATGCCAATGCTTTGAAGGATGTGAACTGGAACAGAGTAATGTTAGTCAATTGCGAATCTGTTTTTAGAGGATTTAAACCTAACATGGTGAACAAATTATATTATAGAATTCAGGCAATTTTATTGGGGTTATCTCATACAGTGTGGCAAGTAATAATCTGGAAAGACCTTTGTAATATCACAGTCTAAAACTGGATTTAAAGAGAAGCGAATCAGTAAATGAATCACATGAAAATGTATCACATGTAAATGAATCACATGTAAATGAATCATATGAAAATGAATAAATAAATTAAAAGAGGAAAAAAAAATTAAATCCACAAACTGAGTGTTACAAATATAAATTTAAGACTAAAACTTTACACAACTATTTGTCCAATTAGATAAGCCTGAAAAGACCACAATACACTCACACACACCAGAATATATATATATATATATATATATATTATTTAAAAAAAAAAGTATTTTTCATTAGTTTTTATGGATGCACAAAAAGCACGGAATTAAACTACATTCATAAATTAATAATAAAGACTCCCTTTCACTGCACCTTATGATTTCTGTTACTCACTGCTTTTAGGCATATTGTTTTACTTTTGATCATAGTGTTTTAATTAGTCATTACAGATCTTACTTGCGCTCCCACTGCTTGTGAGGAGCAACCCAGCCTCGTTATTAACAGATCACTTCTGTTATAATAAATGTTAACTGCAAGCGAGCAAATACAACATATTATGACAAACTTAAATTAAACTAAACCTTTTAAGCATCTTGCACCAGTTTCCCCCACCCCTTACACACAGTGGAGTATTTTGGATACAAACATAAGTTTGTGCTCGTGCATCACTGTCGTGCTTCGGTGCTACACAAACTCTGCTTTATAAAGTTTGATCTTCAGGTTGTTTAATATAAAATGATACCCTGCCTTAAAGGACTTGGAGGTCACACACTTTCTTCCTCAGTCACTTGAAGATTACACCTCCGTCTAATGGTGACTGAGGTCATGTTGGGAATAAAAGGTAATGTTGACATGAACAGTAAACAAAAGAAAGTCATTGTCAGTGACTCTGGGTGTCTGCTAAAACTAGTGGCATCACATTACGTGCGTATGACGTCATGGGCCACTGACTAGGAAACGGCTTAGTAAAGAACTAATGTGTTCCATTTGAGACGATACTACCTTTCTAAAATTCATACACTAGACCAGTGGTTCTAAACCTTTTGTGAGCTCTGGACCCCTAGCATATTTCGAACAATCCACAATGACCCCCTCACTCCACAACAATTATGGGCTATATGTTGCTTTATTTTAATAATAATAATAATAATAATAATAATAATAAACTTTATTTTATAAAGCGCCTTTAAAAACAGCTTCTCAAAGCGCTGAACACAAAATAAGCAGTACACAGAATTTTTAAAAGTTAATAAGAATAACAACAACAATAATAATAAAAGTAGACATCAACAGTTAAATGCAAGTTTAAAAAAGTATGTCTTGAGTTGAGCTTTAAAAATGCCAAAGGTCTGAGCTTCCCTAAGTTCGATAAAATTTAATCAAAACATTTCAAGATTTTATTTTTTACACTTTCTTGTTGGTGTGACATTTAATTTGAGACTCTGTTGTTTATTTTATCCATCAATGTGACACTTGAACTTGTCTACCACTCACAGGTTTTTGCAAATGATTTAATTTGTAAATAAATTAAAAAGGAATCCATAAATGAACGCTCGTCAGCTCAGCTAACGTGATATTTGTGAATGCACGCGAATAACAAATTGATTCATTTTACAACATCTCATTTGAATATGTTTTGATACATTTAACAATAATATATATAATATTATTTAAACATCTTAAAAACTTTCCTATGGACCCCCTGCAATTACAACACTGAACACTAGGGGGTCCGCGGAAACACTGCACTAAGACGGTATGTAAAGTGTATAGTATGTCATTTGGGACACAACTTTAGTATTTACTCTCCGACGTGTGTTTTCAGAACAGAAGTAACATAATGAGTCAATGTACCGCGCACAGACCAACTAATCGATAATAAGATTCGTTGACAATGATTTTCATAATCGATTATTATTGATTAGTTGTTGCAGCTCTAAATGTGATTATCAGCCAATACTGATTGGCGGACCATTGATCGGAGCATTCCTAGCACACACAGAATCTCTCATGAATCGATCGCAATTTGATGATGTAAAACGTGAGGACGTAAAACACATGATGACATTAAACTTTAGTGCTGCAGACACTGGATCAGATCTGGTGCTCTTTTTAGTGAGGTCAGTCAGCACTCTGGTGACGTGAAAAATTAGGTTCAAACCTTCTATAATAGCCAGCCAGCCCCAGGAACTGCTTTGCTTTACTTCATTTGGCAGACGCTCTTATCCAGAGCGACTTAGATTTATCTCATGTATGCAACTGAGCATTTCTGGGTTAAGGGCCTTGCTCAAGGGCCCAGCAGTGGCAGCTTGGCAGTGCTGGGATTTTAACTTAACCTTCCAATCAGTAGTCCAACATCTTAACCACCCCATGAACTGCCTCATCCCTTTTTTAGTCTTGGGTCTCAGGCAGGCCACAATTGCTGCTGTTTTATCAATTTAGTGAAGCACCTGCCCATGGCCCATGCAAAAGCCCAGATACCTACTTCCACCCGCCCAGCTTACAGTGCTGTGAAAAAGTGCAGTGATTTCTTCTGCTTTTGTATATGTCTCGTATTAAATTGTTTCAGAAATTAAAACAAAATCTAAGATAAAACAAAATCAACCTGAGTAAACAAAAAATACAGTTTTTAAATTATTTAATGAAACAAAAATGTTATCCAGTACCAACTGGGCCTATGTGAAAAGGTATTTGACCCTGTAGTTACTAATTCCCAAAATCTATGAAACTGCGTTCATAATGGGGTTCAGCTGGACTAGACACAACCAGGCCTGATTACTGCAAACCCTGTTCAATCAAATCAACACTTAAATAGAACATTTTCAACAGCATGACGTTGGTTACAAAGTCTTATCCATTAACACACTATGCCAATATTAAAAGAAATTCCAGAAATGATGAGGAATAAGGTGATTCATCAGTCTGGGAAAGCTATTTCAAATGCTCTGGGGCTCCAAAGAACCACAGTGAGAGCTGTTATCTCCAAATGGAAAAACAGCACAGTAGTAAACCTTCCCAGAAGTGGCTGACCTTCCAAAATTCCTCCAAGAGCACAGCAACTACTCATCCAGCACAAGTCACAAAAGAGCTAAGGACAACATCAAAGGACCTACAGGCCTCTCTTGCAAGTCCTGAATTGAACCAATTGAAGTGCTGTGGCAGGACCTTAAACAGGAAGTTCATGCTCTAAAACCCTCCAGTTCTGTAAGAAGACTGTGCCAAAATTCCACCACAGGCCTGTGAAAGACTTATCTCCAGTTATCGGAAGCATTTGGTTGCAACTATTGCTGCTAAAGTTGGCACACTGAAATTTTAAGTTTAAGGGGGCAGTTGGTTTTTCACATAGGTGACAGGTGTTTGATAGCTTTTTTTGCTTCAGTAAAATATAATAAGAACTGTATTTTGTGTTTACTCAGGTTGCCTGTGTTTTATGTAGTATTTCATTTGAAGATCTAAAACTATTTAGTATGAGAGATGCACAAAAACAGAATAAATCATGAAATACTTTTTCATAGTACCGTATGCTCTCTTGGCACAAAAATCATAAACAAAGACAGGAAACAAAATTAAATTAATCAGTGCAAATAATAATATATATAATACTAAATTATATTTTGGGCACATGGTGGCTTAGTGGTTAGAATGTTTGCCTCTGCCAGGGTTGGGGGTTTGATTCCCGCGGCTGCCCTGTGTGTGGAGTTTGCATGTTCTCTCCATGCTGCGGGGGTTTCCTCCCCAGTCCAAAGACATGCATGAAAATGGTAGGCTGACTGGCATGTCCAAAGTGTCCTTAGTGTATGAATGGGTGTGTGAGTGTGCCCTGTGATGGACTGGCACCCTGTCCAAGGTGTAACCTGCCTGATGCTCCCTGGGATAGGCTCCAGGTTCCCCGCAACCCTGAAGGATAACCGGTATCGGAAATGGACAGATGGAAATTATATTTTTGCTGATTCTGTTTCCTGTTTGTCTTTCACTGGAGCTTGAGTCTTTTTCTTGCCTTTGTTTGTCAGTTCTTTGAGCTGCAGTTGTACCAACTTTCTCTGCAATTCCCTTCCTTGAGTTTTGAGCTTCTGTTCGTTCTTTCTGTACTGCTTCACGGTGGGAGACACATGGTCATAAAACTCCTTATGTGTTTTGGAGTTTAAACCCCCTACTTCCTCCAACTTGCAAACTCGCGTTTGTGACTGAAAAGTACTTTGTGCGACTATGAATAAATATTTATTCGCACCGGTGCAAGTGACCTGTTCGGTATAATACAATCGGAATAAAAACTACAGGAAGTCCAAAATGCATCTACACCGAGCAACAGTTACTTTCACACTGCTTTTCATCTCCTCAGTCAATCGAACAAGTGTATAAATACTGCAGAGAAGCCATTATGATGATGAGTAACACTGTACGTCATCTGCGTCTCTCAACTCCCCGATCTCACAAACCGCCATCTTTTATTGATCCCGCAAAATGTCCTGAACCTGTGACTGTGACCTGCTCGTGGAGACACGGTGGCATCGGGCGGAGTAAATTAATAATAATGCTAACGCTACAAGGTGGGTTTAATTCAGACTCCTTTATTAAATAATTCCTCACCAATCATAATCAAGATTAGCAACTGTTCAGGCTATAAACATACAGTACGCTGCTGCTCTCCTTCTTCACCAACTCGCAGCGCATTCCCTACATTTAAACAAAGGGTTGCCAGATATCACTAGAAAAGTCAACTCCAGTTTCCATGTTTTGTTTTAATCCCCCAAAAAACACACTATTAACAGCAGACATGGCAACACTGTATTGGGGGAACCGATCTAAAAGGAACAACTGATAAACAAACAAAAATAAAACTATTAAAATGTAAAGAAAATGTGCTTAGTTATAAATAAATCATTTAATACGAAAAATATATACTATAATAACTTCATAAAATATAAATAAAATGAGAAATGAAATAATGTTTAATTAATATGGGCTGCATTTAATATCAATTTGACATTAAGCTTAGTTCACTGTTTTCTTAGGCTATTAGCCTTTTTCCCAATATGGATCATTTTTGTGTTAGTCTACTTTTAATTAGGACTTTTAATTGTTTAAGATATTTAAAAATAAATATTTTATGCTTGTTTATTTATCAATTAACCAACAGTATTTCTCATTGCTATTATTTTAACTCGCTTAACAGTGACCATGAGCAGAGAGCTTACAATTAACTGTTTATGACAGACCTCCTGATTAAATCATAAACAAAAAAGATTGGTGTCTGGATTGGTTTCGGTCGTAAAAATCCTGATCAGTGCATCCCTAATGAACACCATTAAACTAAAGTGCTTTGCATCTGATGGGTAAATGAACTCACCCAATCACATCCTATATGAGATTATTCAGATATATACACAATATACACAGAACAGTTTGAGACCTGGCTCCAGCCCAGAACCATGACAGTGGAAAATGTCTAATAGTGTAGATTTAAATATATTTAAGAGGAGCAGTCTTCAAAGACTGAACATTGAGGTTTATTGTATTTGTTTACAAGGTGGAACAGGTTAACAGTTGTTTTTTACATACAGCCTGTAAAATTAACTGAAAAGATTAAATTTAGTTTATCAGAAGGTAAATTAATGTGTCATGACTCACACTATGTTCCTAAAGTCTGTCATAATTGACAAGCTCAAGTTTTCTCATGCCTACTTGTGTGTTTATATTGTGGCACATTAACGTTACCATCTCTAAAAAATAAAAAAAAAAAAAAAGAAAAAAACTAAACTTGAACTGTACTCCTAAATTGTTGACTGTGCTCCTAAATTTTTGTTATTAGGAGCACAAAGAAATTGTTACCGTAGAGCCCTGGCCTAACAGGAGTTTTTTTAGAATTCAGTCAATGTTAATATGAATTAATAATATTCAATAAGTTAAGAAATCTTACTTTAATCTTCAGAATTTATAATGTGTTAATGTTAATTTGAGTAATGTGTTTTCTGTTTATGAGACCAGTTACTGTGAATCAACTTGTTGAAATGGATAGAATAAAGTTTTTATTTGCATTTCCTTCAGAATTGTGGAATTAATTATTAATGTAAAAGAAGGCATAAAAGGCAGAACTATTGGTATCGGTTATCAGTCTCGGCTGAGAAATTTAGTATCGTAATGTGTGTGCATCTCTAATGTGTGTGTGTGTGTGTGTGTGTGTGTGTGTGTGTGTGTGTGTGTGTGTGTGTGTGTATGCATGCATGCATGCATGCATGTATGTATGTATGTTATAATAAAGCAACCAGTGCCCATCAAGTGCATGCTGACCCAGCAAATTGGAGCGTCCAATTACCAGATTGACATGGTGCTTCAATACACAATAGGAGATACAGAGTACCTCACAGCAGTCGTTGTGAGTGATTTGGGGTCAGGTAGGTCATGCCGACAGGAACTCACCTAGGAAAGAAACAGCCACCCTACAGCCCCCAAACTAGGGACAACACCAAAGAAAGGAAAATAAAAGTAAAGGTTAAAGCCGAGAAAATCCTTGAAGCAAAGAGCGTAGACTTATTTTTAACACTTACGAGCACAGACTCACACACACACTTCTTTAGGGCGATGCCAAACTCTTGCAGACACAGACTTGCACACACACTCACTCCTCTGGCACAGTGCCAACCGCTCGCCTCTGTCTAGTTACACCCTCTTTCCACTAATACAGCAGAGTGTAGGTTCACTGTTTACCAAAATACACAAACATTTATTTTTTTTATTCTAAGCTTGAGTGTCAACTTTTCAGGTGGCCTATCTGTTTAGACCATATTGATCCACTTCCTTAACATAAAAGAGTGGTATACATAGGACTTTGCACACTTTCTCTTTTTCTGTATATTTTACTGCTGTCCATCAAGGCCCACTTAACAGCAACAACAGATCATTGCATGCAATTATTTCTTTTCTCAGATAAAAACACCCTCTTCTTAATTTGGAAAAGCCTTTTAAGAGTGTTTTTACTGCCTCAGGCTGACCTACAGCGAACCACACAAAGTAATTATCTTAAAGCAAAATTGCTTACCTTTTTTCAGTGGCTACTGTTTGTACAGCACGATTCTGCGTCAGTCTGCTGTCGCTTCTACTTCTTGGCTCCTTTCCAATCTTGCCGACAATGGCAGTTTTTATCTCATGGAATCTTCTTCAGCAAAAATAAAAACTCTTCGGAGTCTTGAGGTTTTGATGCCAGAAAATAAACTTTATTACCGAAGCAATAGAGCCAAGATGTCCGCAGTGCATCTACCAGACTCCATCCTGATACACTCCTTTTTTTTTTTTTTTTTTTTTTTAGAAACTTAAAACAAAGACACTCTATAGCTTATCTCTGCTATGTGATTACACACGTCCTTGAACATTGGTGCGTCTTCTCTAACGAGCACCTTGCTGCACAGATGGCCTTATCAGTCCTTTGTGTACATGCACATTCTGTATTTTTTAACTTCTGCAGTTCGTACAATAGAACACTCAATTCAAGTCTTGACAATAGTAGTAGATGCATGTTAAGGAATAACAGATACCAAGCTAGCAAAAAGATACAGAAGACAGGATCAACTGTATTCGAAAAAGATACAAACTGCACAATTTACTGCCCTCCAGTCCTAGTTCCTCCCTCTTGGGAACCACTATTGCCAGAGCCACAGGAACTGCCTCAATCCAGTTTTAGGAGATTGTGGTGTTCTATATGAAGTGCATCACCTCTATCCATTTGCCTGACCTCACAGTCGATTTCTTTGACTCATTGTGTGACCTCAAAGGGTCCTTGCCACTTTGCAAGTAGTTTGTGGGTAGTAAAATGAGTACTTTATCTCCCAGTGCAAATTCCTATAGCCGAATACCCCTGTCATTCAGTCAGGATTGTCGTTCTTGGGCCTGGCGCAAATTGTGTGAAGTTTTGCCCTTCGGTCCAGAACGTACTGAATTTTGTTTCTGATATTAGAAGGTGCCTCCTTCCAGTTTTCCCTAATGATGTCTAAGACGTCACAAGGGTTGCACTCTTATAATAATTTGAATGTTCGTGTCACTTATCCCAACTTACGAATCATATTTATAAGCATTTTATTAAACTGTTCGATCAGCCCATCCATCTGTGGATGGTAAATGTTGGTGTGAATCAATTTAGTCCCAAATAATCTGTAAAGATTGCGAAGTGTCTGTGATATGAACATAGCGTCCTGGTCAGTTAGGATTTCTTTCGCATAATCCACCAGGACTAGCACAAAGCAATAACCTTGTGTGAACATTTCTAATGGCCAGACATGCTCCATGCTAATTACTTTGAATGTGGCCTTGATTTAAGGGTTATAAGTGCAATGGCTCTTTTGGGGTTGCCGGTGGATTCACCAGCTGACGTTCAAGACATGCCGTACTCCACCTACGAACATTACTGCGAATACCCGGCCAAAAGAAAGCCATTAGATGGCTTTGTGTTTTATCAAATGCCCAGCCGTGGAATTATGATAAGCTGCATGCAACAGAAGTTCCCTACTTTTTTTGGAACCAACAACTGGGTCGTCTCTTCTTTAGGTTGAGTGTCCTGCATCACTCCATATGACCTGTCCTTAATAATGGGAAAATGCGGTGGTCCGACCTCCGAGGAGCACAGCTGCTGCATGCTTGAAGAGCTCCAAGAAGGCCTCCAGATCATCCATGGAGGCCATTTACATGAACATCTATCATCATGCGTTATCTCCCGGTTCAACCCGTCTCCTCTCCACTCACGATATTCACTCACGAACTGAGAGAGAAAACGTGATCTTCCGAGAAATCTTCCACTAATTTGAAATGACGCAGCAAACGTCCGTGGGGATTTACTGCTGTAAAATGTGTTTTGGACTGAATATTTTTACATAATTGGATTGTTTGTTACACTGGCAAAGGTCCAATGTTGGGATGTTATGGACCAGTGTACTACTACTACTGGGGCAGCTGTGGCTCAGGTGGTTGAGCGGGTTGTCCACTAATCGTAGGGTTGGCGGTTTGATTCCCGGCCCACATGACTCCACATGCCGAAGTGTCCTTGGGCAAGACACTGAACCCCAAGTTGCTCCCAATGGCAAGTTAGCGCCTTGCATGGCAACTCTACTACCATTGGTGTGTGTGTGTGTGTGTGTGTGTGTGAATGGGTGAATGAGACACCGTGTAAAGCGCTTTGGATAAAAGCGCTATATAAGTGTGCCATTTACCATTTACTATGAGGCTTCAAGTGTGAGTTGCCTCCATTTTGTAATTGTTTGTTTGATTGTGTGTTGGTGGTCTGACAGACCACTGCTGTTCTGATTGTATCTTTTTAAAATGTTTACATCAATCGAATCACAAGATTCTTAGCTTTCCAACAGTATTTGAGTACCTATGTACACACAGAAGCTGTGTAAATGGCAATGTTTTGCTCAAAACATGGCAAAAAAAAATCTATTTTTACATGGTGGGCCGTCGGAACATCAGGAGGTTAACCGCCATGTATTGAGTTTTTCTACCTCATCCAGGTTTCTAGCTAAATAACAGTTTCATGGTCATATTCATCCCCTTATCAGGGGTGAAAAGTGAGTGGCCAAGTCAATCACCAGACTTTAACCCAAGTGAGCATGCATTTCACCACCTGAAGAGGAGACTGAAGGAAGAAACCCTTCAACAAACAAACAACTGTAAGAGGCTGCGGTAAAAGCCTGGAAAAGCATCACAGAAGAGGAAACCAACAATTTGGTGATGGCATTGAGTGGCAGGCTTGATGCAGTTAATGCATCAAGGGATGGGCAACTAAATATTAAGTGTTATTTACTTTAATTTACTTCAAGACTTATCTGTTTCTGTACTTTTGCTTGCCTAAACATTGTGGTAAACATGGTGGTACAAAAGGTTCTGTACTCACCGAAACTGTACAATTGAAGACTTGTGATTGTGACGATTGTGATTTTCTTTCCCCAATGTTCAACCGGCCTGTTTGAGAGAGCCTGTGCCCATGATAGCCTTAGATTCCTGTTCTTGGCTGACAGGAGTGGAAACCAATGAGGTGGTCGTCTTCTGTTGTAGCTCATCCACCTCAAGGTTTGATGTTCTGTGCATGCTGAGATGCATTTCTGCTCATCACGGTTGTAAAGAGTGATTATATGCATTACTGTAACCTTCCTGGCAGCTTGAACCAACCTGGTCATTTTCCTCTGACCTCTCATCAGTTGCTCACCCATCTGGTACCAACGTATGTCATGCAACATTTTTTCCCCATTCTGATGTTTGATGTGAAGGTTAAGTATACCCTTGGCTTCAGAAGCTAGTATTGCCCCCTTAAGCAGAAATAACTTCTTGTAGGCTTTTGCATAGTTGTCCACCAGTCTCTGACTGGCTTGCTGAAATTTTTGATCACTCTTCCATGCAATATTCTCTCAGTTGCAAGATGTTTGAGGGTTTCTTGCATGTACTGCCTATTTCAAATAGCCCCCCCCCCCCCCAAACATTTTAATGTGATTCAAATCCGGCTTTGACTAGACCATTCCGTAATCCTCCATTTCTTCTTCTTGGTGTATTTGCTTGTGTGCTTAGGATCATTATCCTGTTGAAAGGTCCAGTTTTGGTTCAACTCCAACTTTTGGACCGATGGCCTTACCTTATCTTCAAGAACTCTTTGATATGATGCAGAATTCATAGTTGATTCAATGAATGCAAGCTGTCCAGTTCCTGAGGCAGGGAAGAAACCCCAAACCATAACCTTTCCACCACCGTGCTTCACAGTTGAGATGCTTCTCCTGAAAAGCTGTCTTTGGTCAGCCCCAAACATGTCTGCTGTTACTGTGGCCAAACAACTCTACCTTTGATTCGTCTGTCCAGAGCACATTATTCCAAAAGGCCTGATCTTTGCCTATATGCTCATTGGCAAACTGTAGTCTTGCTTTAATGTTCTTTTTAGACAACATTGGCTTTTTCCCAACACGCCTCCCATGCAGGTCAAATTTGTGTCACAGTCTCTTTCTGATTCTAGAAGCATGCACTTTGACACCAACAGTTGCATGACTTACTTACTAGCAGATCCTGTGATTAAATTTTGGGCTTCTTGGAGACTTCTTTTTGCATCAGAGAGTCTGCTTGGGGTGAATTTGCTGGAGTGGCCAGTCCTGGCCAATTTAGCAAAAATCAAAATCAAAAATGATTTTCCTTACAGTGGAATGATTTATCTCAAATAATTTGGAGATCTTTTTAAATCCCTTGCCAGACTCTTAGGCAACCATTTTTCTGGAGACCTTAGTGAACTCTTCACATCTTGGTATGATGACATCACACCTCAATAACAAATAGAACACCAGACACTAGATATAAAAGGGGTATGAATAAGACAGGTTCCATCTACACTCCTTAGCATTGGCACTCAATCTTGAACACCTGGTTCTAGGGCTGCATGATTATGACCAAAATGATAATCTTGATTATTTTGATCAATATCGTGATCTCGATTATTTATCACGATAATTAATTGATTTTAGTGATAACATATTTTTATTGCATTTTCACATTTATTAAGTGTTCTCATGCCACAATATAACACACAAGTAGGCATGAGAAAACTTGAGTTGGTCAATTATGACAGAATTTAGGAACATAGTGTGAGCCATGACAAATTAATTTACCTTCTGATAAACTAAATGTAATATTTTCAGTTAATTTTATAGACTGTATGCAAAAAACAACCGTTAACCTGTTTACCCTGTAAACAAATACAATAAACATCAATGTTCAGTGTCTGCTCCTCTTAAATATATTTAAATCTACACTATTAGACATTTTCCACTGTCATGGTTCTGGGCTGGAGTAAGTCCTCGAACCGCTCTGTGTATATTGTGTAGATATCTGAATAATCTCATATAGGATGTGATTGGGTGAGTTCATTTACCCATCAGATGCAATGCGCTTTAGTTTAATGGTGTTCAATAGGGATGCACTGATCAGGATTATTACAGCCGATCCAGATACCAATCTTCTTTTATTTAAACTTTAATCAGGAGGTCTATCATAAACAGATAAATGTAAGCTCCCTGCTCGTGGTCACTGTTAATGGAGTTAAAATAATAACAATGAAAAATACTGTTGGTTAATTGATAAACAAACAAGCATAAAATATTTATTTTTAAATATCTTAAAAACAATAGAGTCTCCTAATTAAAAGTAGGCTAACACAAAAATGATCCATATTAGGAAAAAGGCTAATAGCTTTCTAAGGAAATGGCGAACTAAGCTTAATGTCAGATTGATATTAAATGCAACCAATAGAAATTAAACATTATTTCATTTCTCATTTTAGTTATATTTCATGAAGTTATTATAATATCTATTTTTTTATATTAAATGATTTATTTATAACTAAGCACATTTTCTGTCTTTACATTTTAGTAGTTTTATTTTTGTTTGTTTATCAGTTTTAGATGGGTTCCCCAGTACAGTGTCCATGTCTGCTGATAATAGTGTGTTTTGGGGGGAAAATAATTATGAAAATATGGAAACTGGAGTTGACTTTTCTAGTGATATCTGGCAACCGTGAGTTTAAATGAAGTGAATTAGAGTTAGTGAAGGAGAGCGGCAGTGTACTGTATGTGTACAGACTGAACAGTTCCTACTCTTGATTATTTAATAAAGAAGTTTGAATTAAACCCACCTTGTAGTGTTAGCGTTATTATTAATTTACTCCGCGTGAAGCTGCGGTGTCTACACGAGCAGGTGAAAGTTCAGGTCATTTTGCGGGATCAATAAAAGATGGCGGTTGTGAGCTCGGAGAGTTGAGAGAAACCGATGATGTAGAGTTACTCTCTTCATCATAATGGCTTCTCTGCAGTATTTCCACACTTGTTCGGTTGATCGAGGAGATGAAAAGCAGTGTGAAAGTAACTCGGTGTAGATGCATTTTGGACTTCCTGCAGTTTTTATTCCAATTGTATTCTACAACTCCGAACAGGCCACTCGCACCGGTGCGAATAAATATTTATTCACAGTCACACAAAGTACTTTTCACTCGCAAATGCGAGTGAAATGGTCGCACTGTAGAGCCCTGATTTTATCTGCGAAGTTTTTTCCAGTTCTGCTTGATGACGTTTAATGTCCTCGACAACCTCTGTAGTGCCGTTTAGCATCATGCTAGTGTCATGATTTCCCCTCGCACTAGCGCTGGAGCTCGAACCGAAGCTAGCCACTAGAGGGCTAAAACTCCTAACTCCGTTTCGGGCTTTTGGTACTACAAAATGACGTCATCCCTGTGCCGCGCTATGTGATTGGCTGTAGTTAGAAAGCGCTTGATTTGAGTGGAGAAAACAGTGGAGTTTTCTCTGAGCGGAGGACGAACTTTAAACGTTAATACTGAAGTCGATCGTGGGCAGTCAAAATCGTAATCGCGATCGATATTCGATTAATTGTGCAGCCCTACCTGGTTCTAATTTTATAGATTTGAAGGTGTGTGAAATATAGGAGTGTACTTACTTTTTCCATGTGACTGATCTGTTTTTTTTTTTTAATTATTATTTATTTATTTATCTGTTCTAATTTAGATTGTGAAAACTACTACAACATGTATATTTTATGTTTCATTTGATAGTGTACCAACTTTATTCATATGCAATGTTTCAAACAGGATCAAATGTTTGCTTGTCAAAATATGTAAAATAAATAAATAAGGCGTACTTATTTTTTCAAATTTATATTTGAATTAGCAGTTCTCTCTCTCTCTCTCTCTCTCTCTCTCTCTCTCTTCTTCAGATGAGTTTCTATTGTTCCAGGACTGGAGAGAATGCTTCCAAAACTTTGAACTCTGGCCTCTAAGGAAGGGATGGCTGATCGCAGCGACCTCGCAGTCGCCCCAGGTCAGCTGTACATTGAGGTGGAGTACGACTATGAATACAAATCCAAAGACCGTATGATTTCCATCAAGCAAGGTGAATGTTACCTGCTGGTAAAAAAGACCAATGAAGACTGGTGGCAGGTCCGTAAGGAGGAGGGAAGTAAGCCTTTTTATGTACCTGCCCAGTATGTCCGGGAAGTGCGGCGAGCCCTCATGCCCCCCACCAAACCTCTCCCGCACACTGTAGGTGGGGTTGGGACAAGAGGAGGATCTGAGAAAAAAGGTCTAACTACCATGGAGCTCAAACAGTTTGATGAGAGTTTGAGCAAGCAAAGTATTGTTCAGTCACCATATGCTGGATATCAGGCAGCATTGCAGGCACCCAAAGAGGACAAAGCCAGTCCAAAAAGCCCCAGGAGGCACGGGCAGCAAACGTTCCCGATCGTGCAACATACTTCTCTGCCTTGGACCAGGGCTGAGTCCCCTCTCAGGCTCAGAGCACCACTGGATTTGGATGGAGAGATTGATATGGAGGGTGAGAAGAAGAGAGAAGAAGCAACAGGTGATGGAGAGAGGAAGAGAGAAAGGGGAGGGGATGGGGGGAGAGAAGAGTGGACAGGGGACAGAGAGTGGAAAAAAGATGGAGGCTGTGATAGAGATACAGAGAGGGAGAGTAAGAGGGAAAAAGAGATAGGAGAGGATAAATCAAGGGAACGAAAAAGAGAAGAAAGGTGCAATAGAGATGGAGAGAAAGCGGGGGATGGACAGAGGGAGAAGAGGAAGGAAGGAGAAAGAGCAGTTGATGGAGAAAAGGAGAGAAAGGGGGAAGGAGGGCGACACAAGACTACTGCACCTGAAGAATATCCTAGAGAAGCGACGGAGAAAAATTGGAGCGATGTGGAATCTGGAGATGAGTTCAGCAGCAGTTCGACCGAGCAGCTCCAGGTAGGTGGTGCTTTTAGAAACAGCACATGAGGACTAACTGATTTTCAACTTCATTGCAAGTGTCCCTCAGTGTTATGTTTCCCTCACATCACACCTCCAGAAAAACATTTAATACACTGACATCACAATAAATTGTGAAACGTAGAAGCAGTGGTGTGCATGGTATTGTTTTGTTTAATCCCACCCTGAAGGAATTCTGACCAATCCCTCCTACTCACACAGGCACTGTTGACCAAATTTATAGCATTACTTATAGCAAAACTATAGCATTGATTTGGACCAATCCTGCTCCACAGTTGGTTTTGTTTTTCTATCTACAATATTTTCTACTGACCTTAGTTGATTCTGTTTCTTACAATATAAAAGAAATAAGCAATTTAAATCACAGCAGCACTGCTACAAATTAATCACTTACTATAGATGAATGAAATAATGAATAAGTAAAGTCCAAATGGGGTCAAGGTGTCAGACATCACTAAGGCCAATATGACCCCTGTTAATTAACATGGGTTTCTTTGTCTTGCAAGCTTAATCTCTTAGTGTCTGATTTGACTGCTATGAGAGTAAAAATGGCCTGCTCCTGCTACTTTTTTGTTGTGTCTCATGGATCCTGTTGATCCCAGTTCTGATGTACACCACAATGTAGAGTTTTCCACCATAAGGCTACAGTACAGAAAAGTACTATTTCTTTACAGGCAGTTGGACATAATGGAAACATTTAACAATACATTCATCTAAAGCACGTACAGTTGCATGTGTATGTATATATATATATAGTGTTTTATAATATAAGGCTACTTTATATTATATATATATATATATATATATATATATATATATATATATATATATATATATATATATATATATATATATATATAATATAAAGTAGCCTTATTTTGGTAGTGGAGAAACTTTATAGAAATTGTGTATTGTTGTGTTGTGACATTTCAGGTCTTCGTGCAAACCCAGAGTAAGTTGAAGTAAGAGATTTCTTAATTAAGGAAGGACTTCTTAAGTTACTACAGACACATTGTACATCATGCCAAAACACTGGCGTTTATCAGGGCCAGTGTTTAACCAGAAACGTTATCAGAGACAACACCAGTTGTCAAGCTAGAATTTTTTTTTTTTTTTAGCTAAAGTTTTCCAGCTAGTCAGTGCATTTTGTTTGATATTTTTTTGTTTACCACTATAGCTAGCTCATTTGCTACAGTTGACTCGTTTGCTTTTGTTGAGCACAGACAGTTTCATTCTGCTCATTCTTGGTTAGCACAAATGCAAAAGGATAAAGAATGCAGCTGAAGCCTAATAGTCAAAAGGACAGCAGTCTCATAAACAAAATGATCCATGTAGAGCACTACAATTTAATTTAAATAGCATGCTAGACATGGCATTTAAACAGTCTTAAAGTGTATTTAATTTAACCTGTGGTAATGTTGGGTCCGAGTCCACCTTTGTCGAGTTCGAGTCGAGACCAAGTCCTTAACCAATCTAGTCAGTGTCCAAAACGGGCCGAGTTGGACTCAAGTCCGAGTCCTTAATGGAAGAGTCTAATTCAAGTCCGGCTGAGTCCAGAAAGTAATTAAATTGAAAAAGATTTTGCAAAAATAATTGCAGTTGTAAACTCAACACTGAACTGTTTAAATAAATATTAACCTTCACAAACCAATGGCAACATAAATGGAACAAAAAAATCCCACTATTACATCTTGCCATTGCCATTTAATATTTATATTTCATGTCATCAGGACCTCAACTATTTTCCTATCAAAAAATGGTTTCAAAGAAACAGGGATATAGAGGTATGTGTAGAAATACAAATGAACCTGTTTTATTGTATCACACTATATTGTCCTCCAGTTCAAGTTGACATTTCAGTTATTTGATGCCTCTCCCCCACAGTTATATAGGCTGAGAGAGAGTACAGAGTAGTTACATTCAGCAGCATGTCATAACAACAAGCTTCATGCTTTATTACTGATTTTAATCTGTCTATGAAGGACAACAAACTCATTTCTGAACACAGCTCTGTTCTTGCAACTTTTTCATTTTTTATTTTTTTTTAAATTCCTAAAATGAAAAAAAGAAAAAAAAAAATCCTATCAGCTGGGTTTATGATATTTATTACATTAAGAAGTGAATTTCAGGTGAAATGTAAGAATGGAATCACCAAATGTTTAGGGGTGGGCAATATGACTACAATATTATTTCACAATAATGATATGTTTTCTTAGGTAGGTCTATCAGTAGTATTCAAGTAAGAAATACTACAGAAATTGAATAAAGCAATTAAATGTAATATAAAATAGACTTCACTATATGACCTATACAGTGATTCTTATTAAATTTACTGAAGTTATTCAGTCAAATGAGTGAGTGAGTGATTTTCTCTTTCTTTTGTTGTTTGATTAACATTAATGACACAGACAGTTGCAGGTTTATTAGACTGCTGTCACTTTAAGACTTAATGCACAGATTCAATATGCTGTATTGATACACCTCCTATTTTTTCCCCAACTGTTTACATTCACTGAATGTGTATGCATGAATACTCGGCCAGGCCTGCATTTTGAAATGATGTGCGCGTATTTATTTGACCGCCCAAGCGTAATAAGCCACTGAAGTCAATTCGGTACTCGCACGATGAGGCAGCTATCTGTGCGCACATTTCATACATAGTTATTGTGTGCTGTGTGCATGTTACGTAATTACAGCAGAAAATACCAGAAACTGTTTACGAGTCGGCTGCAACTATAATCGCTAGCATTAGTGTTTAGTTGTTTCTGTTTTTTTGCTTATTTATCTTTTAAAAAGGTCAGGAATGCTGTCAAAGTCTGGACTATAAATAAACCTAACAAGTTATTAGTTGTAACTAAGCTCCTTATCAAATGTACAGTAGTTACTCATCATTACCGCTGTTGCAGTTGCTGCCACTATATTTTATTTGCTACTGCAAAAAGGTGAAGAGTCTTACATTAACATGTTTACTGAATAGACATTGTTGATCATGCTCATTTGAATAGCATGGAATATAATGATGGTGGTGTTTTTTCACTTATTATTATTATTATTATTATTATTAGTGGCTCAAAACTTATTATTAGGGCTGAAAACTTATTATAATTGTAAGGATTTTTATTATTTAAACAAAAAATTCATTATTATTAGTCTGCCCTAAAACTGATTGTGCAGACCAAACCGTAAGGACTAGAGAGCTGAAACTTTGAGGGAAGGTAGTACCCCAGAGTACTACAGCGTCTCAAAGTTTCGGCCAGATTGGCCCCTATGGTATAGTGAGCATGTTTAGAAAAATGTCCGTAACTTTTAAACCATTTGTCACACTTACATTTGTGGAATCCTTGGGACCAGACGAAAAAAACGTGTATTTTTTTTTTTAAAACCTACTTTTCCAAACTGGTCCTAGCTTTTTTGTCCTATTGGGAACAAACCAGTGCCAAACAAATCTATGATGTCTCCCTATCAAAAATTATCAAAAACAGTTTGAACTTTTGAATTGACGTAGCTACGGTATGCGAAAACACAGGAAGTAGGCGTGGCCACTTTTAAATAAATGGCTATAAGTCTTGAAAGAAATGAGTCACTTCACCAAATTTGGTGTGCTTATGTGTAAGGACAATCTGTGGTTGGCCAAAAAAGTTGGCAGTTTTGCCAGATGGTGGTGAATACTGAAAAAACATGAAATTGGCTGTAACCATGGAACCTTGAACTATGAGCATATTCATGTATATTGAAAAACATGGCCGCCATCGGTCAATCAAATTTCAATAGCTATTAGACAAGTTTACCAATGGCCGATCGGAACGAAACTTGGTGGACCTGTTTGACTCTTGGTCTAAGAGGCTTGTGCAAAGTTTTAAAGAAATTGGCCACTAGTTGGCACTATCATGATTTTTGTCGGTGTTAACGGTTGTAGGTAACGCAGTGTTTTGAACAAACACAACTAATATATCAAATGATAGGTCTTCTCATTCTAAACATATTTGCCTCAAGAACCATTGGAGTCTGTCAAACCGTTCGGTAAATATTTCAGATAATATTAAAAACCTTCTTTTGCGAACTAGTAATAGGTTTTTCGCTGAAGTGAAATAAAACTATTGCCGGATAGTTATCAAAAAAGTGGAATGAACTTTTGATTTACCCTCACAAGAGCTCATCAAAAGGTTTGAAGTGGGCGTGGACACTTTTATTTAAATGGCTATAACTCTTGAGGGGACTGGTCAAAAATGGAGGAGTTTGGCCGCTTGCTGATGCTATAATATATTAAAGAAAAAAAAATGGCTGTATAAATGGTGTATAAATGATTGAATATCATTCAATGTTTCAGAAATACACACATTCTTTGTATCATACATTAGATCTCCTCATTATAAATAACTTGGCCTCTAGGACCACTGCTGTCAAATCATATCGTTCGTTAGCACCACCTGCTGGCAACGTGAACTGACGTGTTTTACACTAACTCAGACATACCATGTTCAATGTGCACCAAACTTCACATGTTTGATACAGATCCTGCCCTGAAGACATCTACATACCAATGTTCATTTATCTTTATAGCGCCACCTGCTGGCAACAGGAAGTGACATGTTTTACTCTGATGTATTCCTAGCAACATTATAAAAATATGCCAGCAAATTCTAAACATGGTAGCAACATGCTAGCAACACTTAGCTAAGTGCTAAAGCATGATGCTATTACTGCTATTAAACAGGAAGTTGTTATAACTAAAGCATACAATATTTAATCTGTATTCCTCCCTGAAGACATCTACATGCCAATATTCAGCTATAGTCATAGCGCTGCCTACTGGCAACAGGAAGGCCTTTGTTTGTAATGACAGTGTCAAGACGCTTCTTGTATGAAGAAATTAATTGGCCACAGTATTCAGGTGTGATTTTGGCCCATTCTTCTAAACCTATTGTGTTTAAATCTTGTTCAGTTGGTTTCAAGTCAAGTGATTGACTGGGCCATTGAACGCCTTGATTTTTTTATTCTGAAACCAATTGAGAGTTTCCTTTGCTGTATGCTTTGGATCGTTGTCCTGCTGGAAATTCTGTTGGATGGCAGCAGATTCTTCTCAATAATCTCCTGGTAAAGGGCTCCATTCATCGCTCCTTCAATTATATGAAGTCTGCCAGATGTTTTTCATCCATGCGATGAAAAACATCTTTTTAGGGTGATGAGCAGTGCCATTTCTTCTCCAAACATGGTGTGTAGTATGACAGCCAGAAAGTTCAATTTTCCTCTCGTTTGACCAGACTACACTCTCCCAGTATTTCACAGACATGTTCAAATGAGTTGTAGCAAACTTTAAACGAGCTTCGACATGCCTTTTCTTTAGTAATGGAGTCTTATGGGGTGAGCGTGAGCAATGGAGTGCATTGCCTATTGTTTTCTCTGTGACAATGGTACCTGCTGCCTCCAAGTGTTTCTAGAGCTCTTTCCAACTGGTTCTTGGGTTACTCTTCTGACTATTCTTCTGACTCCCTGGTCAGAAATCTTGCAAAGAGCTCCTGTGCGTGGCCGGTTGATGACTGAGTGATGTTGCTTCCACTTGCGGATAATGGCCCCAATGGTGCTTACTGGAATCTTGGTAACGAAAATCCTTTTTATAGACCATCAATTTACAAACCCAGCTGATATTAATTTGCACAGGTATAAGTACTTTCTAACTACTAACGGATTTCAGCTGGTTATCTTACTTTGCCGAACTGCTTTTTCTTAGCGTGTTCATAATTTTTTTTCCTGTGTCATTCCGCTTTATTACACGTAACTTTAATTATGGACTTTAATGTTGTGACTTCTTTATATTTCTGTATTTCTTGATTTAATACTGATGTCTGATGAAAATTTCATGTGAATAACCTTATTGGAAAAATATTTACGGGAAGAAATGTTGACGCGTTCAATACTTATCTCCCCCCCGATGTATGGTTGTAACAAATATACATAGTTTGTTGACTGTAGCTGAAAAAGGGGCATACCAAAAATGCATATTTAAAAGGAGGCAAAATAAAGCCCATTTGATTGTGTCACAAAATTACCACTTCCTCTGTGTGTGTGTGTGTGTGTGTGTGTGTGTGTAAAGATGCATGTAAACGCCTGCATTTTCAGTGCAAGGCAGAAACAAAAGGCCTTGTGAATTCATTCTCAGAGTGAAGGGTGCTATAGCTTGAGGGTTACTTTCGAGAAGGTGTCATCATCCATTTAAAGCAATTCCCTAGTCATTAGTTATTGGCTTTTTTTTTTTTTTTTTAATAATTGATTAATTATTAACAATTTTTAAAAGGTATGAACTTTATTCCTGTCCCCAACCAAAGTGAACAGAAGAAATTGTTTTAGGTTTGTTAGCGTGCGTATGTGTGGGTGTTGGAATGAGAAAAAGAATGTGAGCATGCCCAGTGGCATGTTGAAACAGCCTGGTGGGAAATGTGTGCTTTCAGCACTTACACTTGTGCATGTGGCGCTATTTTATATATATATATATATATATATATATATATATATATATATATATATATATATATATATATATGTGTGTGTGTGTATGTGTGTATATATATATATATATATATATATATATATATATATATATATATATATATATATATATATGTATGTATGTATGTATGTATGTATGTATGTATTTGTGTGTGTGTGTGTGTGTGTGTGTATATATATGTGTGTGTGTGTGTGTATGTATATATATATACACACACACACACACATATATACATATGTGTGTGTATATGTATGTCAATATATGTATGTCAAATAAATATAAGCAAACATTTGACCATCTGTGAAACAGTGCCAATTAATAAAGTTGATATACTTGAACAAAACCACAAGGAAAATGCTTTTTCAATCATTTATTCAACAGAAATATCAATAGATGTGATATTCGTCTGTGGAAAAAAATAAAAATACACCTCATAAGTTATTATTGCCCCTTTTAGCAGAAAGAACTTCTTGTAGGCTTTTGCACAGTTGACATCGGCTTGCTGGAATTTTTGACCACTCTTCCATACAACATTCTTTCAGATGCAAAATGTTTGAGGGTTTTCTTGCATGTACTGCCCATTTCAAATCCCTGCAAAACATTTCAATGGGATTCACCCTAGTGTGTGCCAATGCTACCTCCAGGTCTTTGCATGTGTGTCTCCTTGACATAGGTAATGTGTCTTTTATAAACATTTAAACAACATTTGACATTGTTGAATTCTCTCCAACATAGAAGCACTCACACTCTCTGCTTTAAGACAGCATTTTCCAGCTGATTCAATCTGTGCTAAAGAAATCACTGCAGCAACTCGGAATTTCATATACAAAGATTAAAGCTGCAAGCAATGATGAACAGGTCCCTGCACCCTGGTGCACGTTGGGGCTGCTCTGCCAGGGGAATGCCATTCCATTTTCTTAGCTCTTTTTAACACTTATGTTAGGAGTGTATCATAACGTAAAACGTAATTCGGATCAACATCATATTCGGTCAGTCTTATCTAAAGGCCTCATCGTGCAAAATTGTGAAGCTTTTGAGTTTTGGCTGCACGGCGTGGGCGTGGTGGTCTCACAAAATTTGTTTCATCATTAAAAAGGAAACTGTTAAAATGCAAACATACAAGGTCCAATCTGCTCCAAACTTCACATGTTTGATAAAAGTCTGGGCCTGAAGATATCTACATACCAATATTCAGTTGTAGTCATAGCACCACCTACTGGCAACAGGAAGTGACATGTTTTATACTGATCTGTTTCTAGCAACATATAAAAATATGCCAGCAAATTCTAAACATGCTAGCAACACTTAGCTAAGTGCTAACTAAACAATCTCATCTAAAGGCTTTGACGATGCCAAATTGCAAAGCTTTTGAGTTTTCGCTGCACGGCATGGGTGTGGCAGTCTCACAAAGTTTGATGTTTTACCTTGAAAAAGGAAATTGTTATAATAGTATTGTATCTCATATATTTAATGAAATCGTTCGTTCAATATGAGATTTCACAAACCTTGTTTTGCGAAGTAGTCGTAGGTTTTCAGTTATATTCATAGCGCCACCTGCTGACGACAGGAAGTGACTTACTCTAAATCAGAGATACAATGTTCAATCTGCACAAGACTTCACATGTTTTGCACAAGGCTGAGGCTATCTCCATGCCAATATTCAGCTATTGGCATAGCACCACTTACTGGCAACAAGAAAATGTCAAAAACAACTATATAAATTCTGAAAAATGGAATGGCTTTCCCTTGGCAGAGCAGCCCCAATGTGCACCTATTGGCAAGGGACCATTTATTGCTAGTTGCAGCTTTAATTTTTTTAAAATTAATTAATTAAAAAAAGTAAGTATTTTTTTTGGAAAAGCGAGTAAGTACTTACTTTTTTGTAAAAAGTAAGTACTCCCCTATGTTTCACACCTATAAATCCATAAAATTAGAATCAGGTGTTCAAGATTGGGTGCTAGTGATTAGAACCTGCTTAGGGAGTGCAGCTGGATTCTGTCTTATTTAAACCCCTCTCATATATAGTGTCTATTTTCAGTTGTTATTGAGGTGTGTGGTCATCATGCCAAGATATAAAAGAATTCTGTAAGGCCTTCAGAAAAAAAGGTTGTGGATGCCTATGAGTCTAGCAAGGGATTTAAAAAGCTCCAAATTATTTCAAATACATCATTCCATTGTAAGGAAAATCATCGACAAGTGGTCCAGATTTCAGACACCGTCCCAGCAAATTCAGCCCAAGAGCAGACAGTCTGATGCAAAAGAAGTCTCCAAGAAGCCCAAAATTTCAGCACAGGATCTTTTAGTAAGTCTTGCAATTGCTGGTGTTAAAGTACATTTCTTCTCCAATCAGAAAGAGATTGCACAAATTTGACCTGTATGGGAGGCATGTCAGGAAAATGCCTTCGCTGTCTCAAAAGAACATTAGAGCAAGGCTACAGTTTGCCAATGAGCATATAGGCAAAGACCAGGCCTTTTGGAATAATGTGCTCTGGACAGACGAATCAAAGATTCTACAAAAATTGTTTGACCACTGTAACAGCAGACATGTTTGGTGCAGACCAAAGACAGCTTTTCAGCAGAAGCACCTCATACCAACTGTGAAGCACAGTGGTTGAAATGTTATGGTTTGGGGTTGCTTTGCTGCCTCAGGGACTGGATAGCTTGCTAGAATCAGATCAATGAGTCCTTGAAGATAATGTGAAGCCATCTGTCCAAAACTTGAAGTTGAACTGAAAGTGAAACAAGATAATGGTCCTAAGCACACTAGCATATCCACCAAGGAATGGTGGAAAAGCCTGGGTTTGAATCCCATTGACATTTTGTGGGGGGATTTGAAATGGGCAGTGCATGCAAGAAAACTCTTGCAACTGAAAGAATATTGCATGGAGGAGTGGTCAAAAATTCCAGCAAGCCTGGTGGACAATTATGCAAAACGCCTACAAGAAGTTATTTCTGCTAAAAGGGGCAATACTAGCTTCTGAGGCCAAGGGTATACTTACATTTTCCACAGAAGAATATCACATATGTTAATATTTCTGAATAAATGATTTAAAAAGCTAATTTTCCTTGTGGGTTTGTTCAAGTATATCAACTTCATTAATAGGCACTGTTAAGCTAACAATTTCAAAAGCTAACAATTTTCCAACAATTTCATTTTATCCACATGACTATTACTTAATCCTGGAAACAGTTCCTGGTTGGCACAAAGGCTTGTGTGTTCAAATCTGTGTGCTCAGAAATATGGCTTTGAACCTCATTTTTTAATATTTTGATGATATTGTGCACTATGTTGTAAATAAACTACAAACAAAAACTTCTTTCTTTCTTTTAGCCTCCTCAGATTCTTTCTTTTAGTTTCCACAGTGGCATTACAAATTGATTAACCCATTAGGGGGTGGGTCATTATATCCCCATTTGTGAAAGATATCACTATACATGACCATTGACATTCCCTCGCATACAGCCTTTCTAAAACAAAAAGTGTCACACAAAAGTTAAATCAGTGGATTGTTTTATGTGAATGAACTCTAGTTTACATAATCCAGTACTCAAAAGTCTTGGAAAAATATATTTAGTATGTGTTTTATGGCCGTATTTCAGTTTCCATATTTTTTTTCTAACCAAGTTTAAACTTGATTTTCTAAAAAATACAAACATGTACATACATGCTGCTCACATATTATTGTAGCAGAATTAGTGCTGAATACAGTGCAATGACAGTTTTGCCACTAATATGCTGTAAGTAACCGAAATAAGAACAAATGTCAGTACATCTCCAGGATCCAAAAACATCTCAGACTCTGTGGGGTTTCAGTTATAAACTGACCTTAAAGCAAATCAACAAAACAAACAATATGAAAAGTCCTAGGCTTGAGTATTTCTGTAATTAAATGCAATGGCTTCACATATCAATTACAAGGCCTGTATAGATTGAACTGGGTGTGTGAACAGGGTAAACAAAAATCTCTAGGGTTGTGTGTCCCTCCAGGTCTGAGCTTTACACCCCTCAGTTAAATCACAGTTTGTATGGAATGTTGTACCATAAGAACTGTGGCTAAATCGTATTCAAAGCATTTTAAATGAACTATGAAAGGGCACTAGGCACTCAGGGATGGTCTATATCTAGGTGTTTCTTATGCCAAAAACGGCTAATTTAGGCTGTTCAATGCTAATGATTGCCAGCAAGCTATCATTAGAATAGTTAGAATGCTGACTACTATCAAGTCTCTCACTGCGACCATGACTCAATTAGAGAATAAATGTGAGGATTTGGAGTCGAGGTCACGGCGTAATAACGTTAGGATAGTCGGAGATCCAGAGGGCGCTGACACCTGTACAGCTCCTGCTGTAGCGGCCTTGTAAAAAGAGGCGTTTGGTCTGGAGAAGAAGCCGGTTTTGGACCGGTCCCACCAGACCCTTCAGCCGAAGCCCAAGCCTGGTGAACGACCACGAGCTGTTGTGTACAGATTCCACTATCACAGTGACTGTGTTGACATTTTACGCCGTGCGAGAGAGATCCAGCGGATTTAAAGTGTGGGATTTTACCATCTCCTTTTTCCCTGACTACAAAGCAAAGATAGCCCGGGCCTGGGCTGCATTTAATGAGGTTCGGCGTCAACTTCGTGGTATTGAGGGCGCTCGCTATGGAATACTTCACCCAGCTCGGCTTCGCATTACATATAACGGTGTTCAGAAGGACTTTATTTCAGAGGAGGAAGCAGGAGACTATGTTAAACCCTTGATATCGGCGTGAACTGCATCACCTACACAGCGGCGTCTTTTTTGTCAACGACAAAGATATTGTTGTTGTATTACTTCGCCTAGATTTTGTGGACTTACTCCTCTTAAATCTACTTCTGTATTAATGTAATTTTGTTGGTTAGTTCAGCTTACTCTCCGAGTTGTTTTCACATTGTGCACAACTTTTGGTTATTGTAGGATACACTGCTGTCTCATTTATTTTATGGAGACTTTGGGTGTGGGAGTTTGGGGGATTGTGAGAGTAAACAAAACATGCCAATGCTTTGAAGGATGTGAATTAGAACAGAGTAATGTTATTCAATTGCGAATCTGTTTTTAGAGGATTTAAACCTAACATGGTGAACATATTATATTATAGAATTCAGGCAATTTTACTGAGGTTATCTCATAAAGTGTGGCAAGTAATAATCAGGAAAGACCTTTGTAATATCACAGTCTAAAACTGGATTTAAAGAGAAGAAAATCAGTAAATGTATCACATGAAAATGTATCATACGTAAATGAATCACATGAAAATGAATCACATGTAAATGAATCATATGAAAATTAATAAATAAATTAACAGACAGAATAGTTAGAATGCTACTTAAATAGTTTCACTGGGTATTTACTAAGCATCCAATATTTACATTACTGTATAAAACTAGCCATTTTGAGTGCAGCATAAAAACATTAGATGCACTTACCTCATTCTAGTTAATCTTCCCTATTTACAGTTTGGTTGGAACAATATACTATAAGAACTGTGGCTAAATCCTACTTGAAACATTTTAATTTAATGATGAAAGGGCGCTGGGCTCCCAGGGATGCTCTATATTTAAGTGTTTATGACAAACCGCTAATTTATGCTGTTTGCTGCTAATAATTGCCAGCAAGCTAACATTAAATTAGCTAAAATGCTACTTAGTGGCTTAGTGGTTAACACGTTCGCCTCACACCTCCAGGGTTGGGGGATCGATTCCCACCGCGGCCCTGTGTGTGTGAAGTTTGCATGTTCTCCCCATGCTGTGGGGGTTTCCTTCGGGTACTCCGGTTTCCTCCCCAAGTCCAAAGACATGCATGGTAGGCTGATTGGCATGTCCAAAGTGTGCGTAGTGTATGAATGGGTGTGTGAATGTGTATGTGATTGTGTGCCCTGCGATGGATTGGCACCCTGTCCAGGGTGTACCCTGCCTTGTGCCCGATGCTCTCTGGGATAGGCTCCAGGTTTCCCCATGACCCTGAAAAGGATAAAGCGGTATGATGGATGGATGGATGAAAATGCTACTTAAATAGTTTCACTGGGCATATACTAAGCATCAAGTATTTACATTACTGTAGAAGACTAGCCATTACTGAGTGCAACATAAAAAGCATTAGATGCACTTGTAAGGTCCACACACTGGTCCAATGATGGTATCCAATGACGTGGTAGAAGGATTCCTGCATGCTTCTGTCTTTTCAAAGCGATGTGGATACATTTGTAATATTAAATTTGTTATTCCAATTCTGTTCGACTCTCTCTTAAATTAAATCTGACTCCAACTGTGAAGAACCTCAATGCTGTATTTATTTCCCAGTGTCACGGTTTCCCCGTTAAGCAGTGTGCTGTGGAGCATGTGGGCGCGCGTGCACGAGCAAGGTGCGTGAGCCACCTGCTTTTCCTTTGTTGACAACTGTGACATTTGGACACGTGCTTTTGTTATGTTTCTGTTATGTCTCCTCCCTGTTCTGACATTGGCTGTTATTTCACGTGTGTCTGAAGTGCTGTCAGCCATCAGCAATTAAGACGCTGATTGTTTGTATATATACCACGCGCCTTCCAGCACACGGCGCGGAATATTAGATTAGTATAGATACTTACGTTAGATATAGATAAGATTCTTGCGTTGTATTTGATTACTTTAGATTCAATACATAGTGAACCACAGTCATAGTCTTAGTTATTGTCCATGTCACGTTTCATGTTTAGATTCGTCTCACGATCACAAAACTAGTCAGTCTTGGCCATTAGACAGAGATAAATTGACAATACTATTTAGATGGCCATTCATGCTTGCCCTTTTATCTAAAAATATTTTGTTTAGTTCCCTTAGAAAGTAGACACTTAATTATAGTAACATTATTTCTAGTCAGAGGTCATGGACTCTAAAATTTACAAAGATAGAAAAACATTACCCAAGTTAAAAATAGCTTTATATAATCATGCCATAGTTTTCTATGTACACTTGGGTAGAAAAATATTACAATAGCCAGACACTAGGGATGTCACGAGAACCGCTACTTCGGTACCAAGTCGGTACCAACATTCTTAAAACGTGATGGTACTTGTTTTCCTGCAGTAGCGTAGGTACTTTTGGTAATGAAGGTACCGAGGTTGAAATTCTTCTGGAACTGATGGGGGCAGCAAATACGCGCAAGTGTATTAGTCGGTCCACAAGTGGTAAAGAAGAAGAACAACGCTTAAATACATAGGAAAAACTACAGAAGATGGCGACAAGTTTAGCTCTGCCCCGACTCGTTGAGAAGAAAGGTGAGAGTTAAGAGTCAAATATGGAAATGCTCTGCATTTGAGCAGGATGACAACAAACATATAATTGATGCTCTGAAGCCGGCATGCAACCGATGCTATCGTTCATTTCAAACAAAGCGAGGAAACACCTAGAATTTGGCAAAGCACCTGAAAGACTGGCCCTATATTATGTTTGTTTGAGGCAGCTGACATCGTGGCTGCGAAACCAGCTAACGTTATGCTCCATGTAATGTTTGCGATAGTCAGTTATTTGTTAACACATTGCAATGTTATAAACTACCTCCTAATGGGCCACCATGCATCGCCATTCAGCCCGTGTCCTGTCAGCAAAATGTAGCCTAATGTCACTAATAATTATTCAGTTGTTCATGCTTTTAATAAATCTTTTTGGCCTGCCAGCATATCAGTGAATTTAAACTAATGCTTGCAATCAGAGTATAAGGGGTGTATGTGTGTGTTTAGTAGTGCACCTTAGCACTTGTAGCCTCCACTGTTTTATTAGTCATTGTCAGACAGTGTTTGATAACTAAAATATCCCCCTCTCTCTCTCTCTTTTTGCCAGTACCAGCCAGAGGAGGATGTCCTCCAGGAGAGTTTTTAATAAAATTTTAAAATTTTAATTTTTATACCACACCATGGTATCGACTTTGGTATCAAGTATCATGTACTTTTGGTGGTATCGGTACCGACTACTAGATTTTTGGTATCATGACATCCCTAGTCCTAAAAGGAAATTCCATATCGAGCCTGTACACTCTAAGCATGCTTGAACTAATGCCAATTTGTTAGTCAGAGCTCTAAAGCCTCAGCCAATGTGCCTCATGCTCCAATTATAACTGAGCTTTAGTCCACTACTAACCTGATCGTAGATTTGTGGAAACATGGACTTAACATAATCTACTAGAGACAATAATTTCAGAATAAGTCAGAATATAATCGTCTAATAATTTAATTAACCAGTTAGGAACATATCCAAATCCAGTAATAAGAATAAAGAATCACATTCATCGTTGCCAATCAAATTAAATCATAAACACAGCTGCAAGCAGCAATGGCGGATTCCTCCTCAAGATTGCGGATCATTTCAAAAGGGACGTAGTAGAGAAATGTGTCCCACAGAAATGTGTCCCACATTTCAACGCATTTGAATCAATGGCAGATTTTAAGTTCATTTTGTAGTTTTCAGTCCTTTGCTCACATGTTTGAGTGAGTATATACAGATAGATAAACACATTTCAGCTTGTAGAGAGGTTTGACTGACCACTCAGGCAAAAAGTAAAGTTGTTGATTTTTTTACTTTGTTCCATAAGTGCAATCACCTAATTTCTCTTGACAATTTTCTGTTACATTTCCTGTGAAACTGAAAAGAAATACAAAAACGCTTATTTAACATACATTAGTCAGTGAATACAATTCAGTTTACAATGCAATCTTTTAAGCTATTGCCACTAAAGTGTACTTTGGCTTGATCCAAGACGAACGGCACCATCTAGTGGACAATAAGTATATTGTTAAATGTTATATAACCGATACCATTATTCCTTTTAATGACATTTATTTTTTTAAGATATGAGGTTGCCATCACACATGGTTACATGCTGTAGTGTCCTCTTTGTGTGTGGCATAGATTAAGTCCATAGGTTAAAGTTCCATTAATTTATGGACACAAGAAATGTGCAACAGCTGTCAATTCACCAATATATAAATATTTCAGCCAATTTTTATTTAATTCCTTATTGCTTAGCACACTATAGAAAGACATGTACCCCACACGTATGTACCACAGTTCAAGTCAATCAAACCTATGGTTCATATGAAGATTTTTTGTAGTTTTGGACAAATTTTTAATGTACTGGAAATTCTGTCATGGCGGACTTTATGGGTCCCAATGGCTTTTTTGTTCCCTGTGAAAAATATGTCATGTATACCAATTTTCAGACATCTTGGATTTATGGAGCAGAGGGAAAAATCATGTAGATTTGGGGCCTGGCCATTCAGATCTTGAGTTATTGGACACTTTAGGGAGATAATGAGAATAATAATAAGAAGAAGCAGAATACGAACAATAACAATAGGTTTCCACCTGATGGAGGAATCCTAATAATACAACATAAGAGAATCAAACTTGCATACCTGGTAGAGAAAACTACACAGAGCAGTTGTGCAGGAGATCTGTCTGCAAATCCCCCGAGTTCCTTGCCAACCCTCCTTAAATATCCAAACAGAGTAAACCTTGTGTACTTTTAATCAATAAGAATTTGGGGAAGAATGTTTTTTTTTCGACCTCTTGGAGTTTGACTTTATTTTGACAGAGACCTTCCATTCCAGTCACACAGAAACCTCTTAAACGTAATCCACCAAATGATACTGTCTTTTGATCAATAAGATTAACAAAGCGACCTTCTATATCAGTCACACACAGAGACCTCTAAGATTATGTCAAACATGAATGAACAGAAAACCCCTTACATTGCAGAATATAATAATTCTCTCAGTGAGGGGTGTTCATTCTCCAACCTGAAAACACCTGAGCTCTTAATCAGAAAACTCCTTACATTTGCAGAACACAAGTCGCTCAGTGGGGTGTGTTCTTTTGACTTTTACCGGAAGTAATGAGGGTGCCAGCCTTAACACACTTACCTCGTTCCAGTTAATCTTCTGTTTTTTAAACTCCACTCCACAGCTCGTCTTTTCACTTCTCTTCACTCTGCAGTCATGGCACATGTGTGGTAGAAATCACAGTAACCTAATTTGACCTAATTTTCATATTTTTGAAATGAGAATTTTAGGGATTTGTATTTTTATTTTTTCCAAATCTGAAATCTTAGGGTTCCGATTTTTTTACAGCCTGAAATCTTATCCCTAGCAATTTCAAAACAAAAAAAGGTGAAAGTGTACATTTACTAAATACACCACACAATTAAAATTAAAACAAACTATTTAGTACGACATGTATTTAATTAATATATACAAAATTCATATTTAAATCCATTGGTCAGTTTCCAAGCTCCATACATTTCCAGGTTTTTTAAAAATATATGTTTATTACATGTTTATTTTTGAATTTTATGATTAAATGCATCATCTGTGTCTCCTTGGAAGGGAAGGCCTGACTCACCTGTCTACGCTAACCTGCAAGATTTAAAGATCAATCAGTCGCCTTTGCCTCCACTGCCTTCATCCTCCCCACTTACTACACACACAGACTCGGAGACTTACAAAGATGCAAATGGTAGGCACTTCTGCTACAACCGCACCATGCAGGAGCGTACATGGAAGCCCCCACAATTACGAGACAGCTTTGTGAAGAGGGAGGAGAAATATGTCACTGAAACCACAGAGACTGAGGTATTGTTTACACCAACCGCACTTTTCCCCCTCATGCCTATGTATGATTAGTACTGATCAGTTAACACTTACACATACCAAACACAGGGAACAACATCATCACCTTTTCCCCCCATCATCTCTTCCGACCAATTCTGAGCATCCCACACCTGTCACAACTGCCCACACACTAGTGAAATGCATGATGGGGTAGAGACTTGCCTGAAATAATTTTGTGACCAACTTGTCTTTCTCTGTGTCTTTAATTTTACACTATGCATGCAAAGCACTCTAGTCAATGACCACTAGCACGGTTAGATACTGTAGCACACATGTTGTAGGTGATAAAACAAACAATTTATTTTTAAAGATCATTTGTCTCATCTGCACTTGCATCCTTTTTAATTTTCTTCTCTGACTGGGTGAAGACTGTTGTTGGAAGAGAAATGTTTCAGTGTATCAGGTAGCCAGTATGATTCATACCCCTAGAGGCTGGTCTGAGGAGCTGTGTGTGTGTGTGTGTGTGTGTGTATATATATATATATATATATATATATATATATATATATATATATATATATATATATATATATATAACATGCACACTCACACACAGTGCCCTCCACTAATATTGGCACCCTTGGTAAATATGAACAAAGAGGGCTGTGAAAAATTCTTTATTGTTTAACCTTTTGATCTTTTATTTTAAAAATTCACAAAAATACTCTGCTCTCATGGATAACAAACAATTGCAAACACAACACAGGTTTATCCAAAAAAAATATAGGCGTGCCACAATTATTGGCACCCCTATGAATTCTTAAGAGAAAAATAAAAATATATTTGATGTATATTCCCATTGATATTTACATTTTTTTTAAATTGTTCAACCATGACTTCCTGTTTCACAGGGGTATAATATATAAGGTAACACATTACTCTGGAATGTGGACTAAGGGGATTACATATGTGTGTATATATGTGTATATATATATATATATATATATATATATATATATATATATATATATATAATGTGTGTGTGTGTGTATATATATATATATATATATATATATATATATATATATATATATATATATATATATATATACACATATATACACACACACACATACACACACACACACACACATATATATATATATATATATATATATATATATATATATATATATATATATATATATATATATATATATATATATATATATATAATAAATACGATAAATGATGCTCAGCATAACTTATTGGACAGCCCTTTGACAATTGTGGAACTAAAATCTGCCCTGGATTCCATGAGTAGTAATAAAGCCCCTGGGTTAGATGGAATCTAACCCTTGTTAGCAAGGGTTCCACCCAAGCAATTAGGCAGTGCTCTGCAATAGCTCCTATAAACTGTATGAATACGTCCCATAAAATTTTACTTTACACCAATGACATTTTGTTATACAGGTGCATCTAAAAAAAATTGAAATATTGTGTAAAAGTAAACTTTTTCCCTTAATTTAATTAAAAAAGTGGAACTTTCATATATTGTAGACTCATTATACAAAGTGAAATATTTCAAGCCTTTTTTTTGTTTTAATCTTGATTATAACTTACAGCTCATTGAAATCAAAAATCCAGTATCTCAAAATATTAGAATAAAGAATTTATAATACAGAAATGTCGACCTTCTGAAAAGTATGTTAATTTATGCATTCAATATATGAAAGTTCCACTTTTTTTAATTAAATTACTGAAGAAAAAAAACTTTTCCATGATATTGTAATTTTTTGAGATGCACCTGTATGTATCAAATATCACAGACTGGATACAAAATCAACTGGAGTAAATCTGTACTTATGCCCCTTAATTTAGCTGCTAAATCAGAGATCCAGGCCATATATGTTCGACTGTTATACTAAATTGTTATTTGAACGTTGTACGATTATTATAACTATGTAACTGCATTGTTTCTTGTTCTGGACTGGGCAAATGTCTACTGTCCATATGACCCGTATGTTCGACTGTACTGTATTATTGTTGTCTTTTACTGTGAGGTGTCCTTAGTTCTGGAAAGGCGCTATACAAATCAAACTTTTATTATTATTACCTATTATGATTCCGGTTGCTGAGCAGTTTACTTATCTTGGAATTGGAATCTTTTCTTCATTGTCTCATATATTTCTATAAAGCTGCTTTGAGACAATGTCTATTGTAAAAAGCGCTATACAAATAAAATTGAATTGAATTGAAGTATATCCAAGTGGAATTATTAATCTCTTCATGAAAAGGAGTGATCTTCAGTGCTGGTCTCCGCTCTGTTTGGCTTGGTAGGATAGCCACTATTAAAATGGGCATACTTCCAAGGTTAAACTTACCATTTTTAGTGTTACCTCTGGCACCTCCTACTGGCAATTTTTCGCAGCCTTCTTTGCTCATATTTACCAAGTGTCCCACTGTTAGTGGAGGGCACTGTATCCCTACCTGATTTTTGGTCCTATTATTTACCATTTCAAATGAGACCTCTTAGGACTTGGATCAATGCTGACTCTTCTGTGTCATGGCAGGACATAGAAGCTAATATTACTTACCCCTTGCATTTACAGAACTTACCCTTTACAGGAATATCTAAGAATCTAAGAATATCTCATGGTAAATTTTTGGACCAATTACATTAAAATCTGGAAAGAGGCAGAAAAGATCATGGGAGCTTCATGTTCAAATAGTGACTCTACTCCCCTCTGGAATAATAGTAATCTTTATACCGGTAATAAGCCGTTTGTTTCTAAAAGCTGGGTTGAGTGTGGTATTTATACTCTAATAGATTTGTAGAATGATAATGGTCTAAAATCCTTTCAGATTCTGAAAGATGAATTCTCTCACCCAGGACTTTGTCTTTTTTTGTATGTAAGTTTGAGGTCTGCGCTGAAAGCTTATGGAGTACCCTGGTCCACTAGGGTCACTCCTTACCCTGTGATAAATTGGATAGATTCTAATATGGTTTCTAAGGGTTTAGTGAGTACAATCTTTAAATCACTTCTGGTACAACAATATTCAAATATTCCTGTTATGGGTTTCTAGGAGAGAAAACTTAATATAGTGATCGATTGGGATACTGTCTGGGGAAATTATTTTGTTACCTCAAAGAACCCGGCTCATCAAATGATTCATTATAAATGAATATATAGGGCATATGCCACTCCCTGTTTGTTGTATAAGATGAAACAGTCTGACCCTTTTTGTCACTTGTGTAGCAGTGCAAGTCCAGGTATATGTTTTGGGAATGTTTTTGGATAGAGTCCTTCTGGTCCTCTATTTGGGACGTGTTGTCAGATCTTCTGAGGCCTCAGATCCAAAAGGACCTATTGCTTTTCTTTTACAGCAATTAAAACAAAATCCAAGATAAAAACAAAGGCAGCCTGAGCAAATGCAAAATACAGTTTTTAAACGATAATGTTATATATTGAAGCAAAAAAGTTATCCAATACCAACTGGGCCTGTGTGAAAATGTATTTGTCCCTGTAGTTATTAATTCCCCAAATCTATGAAACTGGATCCTGGACTTCTTGACTGGGAGACCTCCTTCAGTCAGGATCGGGAACAACATCTCCAGCACCACCACACTGAGCACGGGGGCCCCTCAGGGCTGTGTGCTCAGTCCACTGCTGTTCTCTCTGCTGACTCATGACTGTGCAGCAATGCACGGCTCCAATCACATCATGTTTGCTGATGACACAACCGTGGTGGGTCTCATCAGCAAGAACGACGAGTCAGCATACAGACATGAGGTACAGCGGCTAGCGGACTGGTGCACAGCCAACAAACTGTCTCTGAATGTGGACAAAACAAAAGAGATGGTTGTTGACTTCAGGAGAGCACAGAACGACCACTCTCCGCAGAACATCGATGGCTCCTCTGTGGAGATCATCAAGAGCACCAAATTCCTTGGTGTTCACCTGAGAACCTCACCTGGTCCCTCAACACCTGCTCCATGACCAAGAAAGCCCAGCAGCATCTCTACTTTCTGCGAAGGCTGAAGAAAGCCCATCTCCAAACCCCTCATCCTCGCCACGTTCTACAGAGGAACTCTTGAGAGCATCCTGAGCAGCTGCATCACTGTCTGGTTCAGAAATTGCACCTCATTGAATCGCAAGACCCTGCAGAGGATAATGAAGACAGCTCAGAAGATCATCGGGGTCTCTCTCCACTCCATCACAAATATTTACACCACACGCTGCATCCGCAAAGCCGCCAGCATTGTGGATGACCCCCACACACCCCTCACATACACTCTTCACCCTCCTGCCGTCTAGAAAAAGGTACCGAAGCATTCGGACCCTCACAACCAGACTGTGTACAGCTTCTTCCTCCAATCTATCAGACTCCTCAATACTCAGAGACTGGACTGACATACATGCATACACACACACACACACAGACACACACACACACAGACACACTCTGAACTGAACACCATCCCACTCCCATTGCAATGTTTGCAAATTCCTTCATGAACTCTGTTGCATTTTTGCTGCTACTGTATTATAAAAATATAGTATTTAATTTATTGTCACTATTGTACACTTTACATGGCTGCTACCACAACAACTGCTATGTCCATATTTAACATAAGCTAATCTGCTGAATACTAAGTCATAGCATGTTATGTTTACATTTATACCATTTTAAAATGATATTGTTACTCCTTGGCACCTATCTTCTGCACTACCTGTTATATCAGACACTTCCACACTAAAACTGCTTACTGTTCGGCGCTACACTGTCACTTACTGTACCTGTTTTAGTAGTATTGTACTGTCCTGTGTTTTTAGTACACATCTGCACGTGCACTTTGTGTAGAATGTTTGTAAATCTTATTTAGTTCTGTGTTGTCTCATGTGGTTAGTGTGTTGTTTTATGTATCACCATGGTCCTAGAGGAACGTTGTTTCATTTCACTGTGTACTGTACCAGCTGTATATGGTTGAAATGACAATAAAACCATTTGAACTTGAGAGAGACATTGGGCAAAAATGGCATTCATGGAAGAATGGCAAGGGGAAAACCACTGCTAATTCAGAAGAACATTACGGCTCGTCTGAATTTTGTCAAAACACACCTTGATGATACGCAAACCTTTTGGGAGAATGTTCTGTGGTTCTGTGTGTTCTGAGTCGAAAGTGGAACTGTTTGGAAGACAGGGGTCCCGTTACATCTGACATAAACCAAACACTGAATTCCAAAAAAAAGAACATCATACCTACGGTCAAGCATGTTGGTGGAAGTGTGATGGTGTGGGGATGCTCTGCTGCTTCGGGGCCTGGGCAACTTGCAATAATTGAAGGAAACATGAATTCTGCTCTCTACCAGAAAATCCTAAAGGAGAATGTCCAGTCTTCATTATGCAAGTCCACCTCTGAATGGCTCAAAAAACGTTTTACAGTGGCCTAGTCAAAGTCCTTACTTGAACCAATTGAGATGCTATGGCAGGATCTTAATCGGGCACTTCATTCTTGAAAATCCTCCAATGTGGCTGAACTAAAGCAGTTCTGCAAAGAAGAGTGGGCCAAAATTCCACCACAGTGCGGTGAAACACTGATCTAGAGTTATCGGAAGTGTTTGGTTGCAGTTATTGCTGCTAAAGGTGGCACAACCAGAGTTTAAGGGGGCGATTAGTTTTTCACATGGGTGTTGGATAACTTTTTTTTGCTTCAGTTTAAAACTGTATTATGTCTTTAATTTATTTATTCATTTTCATATGGTTCATTTACATGTGATACATATTCATGAGATTCATATTCAAGTGATACATTTTCATGTGATTCATTTACGTATGATTCATTTACATGTGATTCATTTTCATGAGATTCATTTTCATGTGATTCATTTACTAATTTGCTTCTCTTTAAATCCAGTTTTAGACTGTGATATTACAAAGATCTTTCCAGATTATTACTTGCTACATTGTATGAGATAACCCCAGTAAAATTGCCTGAATTCTATAATATAATTTGTTCAACATGTTCGGTTTAAATCCTCTAAAAACAGATTCGCAATTAAACAACATTACATCCTTCAAAGCATTGGCATGTTCTGCTTACTCTCACAATCCTCCAAACACCCACACACCCAAAGTCTCCATAAACAAATGAGACAGCAGTTTATCCTACAAAAACCGAACGTTGTCCACAATGTGAAAACAACTCGGAGAGTAAGCTGGACTAACCAACAAAATTACCAAGACTGATAAACAGTCTGCACACAATAATAATGTCCTTATCTTTTAAAGACTTGTAACAAATAATATAACAGTGTAGCACGTAAAGCAGAGGAGATAACACTAATAAAATTAAATAAACAGAAACTCTAACCCAGTCAGAGCATCAAAACAGAGAAGCACATTAATACAGAAGTAAATTTTAAGAGGAGTAAGTCCACAAAATCTAGGTGGAGTAATGCAACGACAGTATCTTCAATAAAAATCCGAATTCTGTAGAGCTGGAAGGCCGAGTGCAAAAAATAAAAATAATAGAATAGCAAAAAAGACTCCGCTGTGTAGATGATGCAGTTCACCCCGATATCAAAAGTTTAACATAGTCTCCTGCTTCCTCCGCTGAAGTAAAGTCCTTCTGAACACCGTTATATGTAATGCAAAGCCGAGCTGGGTGAAGTATTCCATAGCGAGCGCCCTCAATACCACGAAGTTGACGCCGAACCTCGTTAAACGCGGCCCGGGCCCGGGCTGTCTTGGCTGTGTAGTCAGGGAAAACGGAGATGGTCAAATCCCTCACTTTAATCCGCTGGATCTCTCTCGCATGGCGTAAAATGTCAACACAGTCACTGTGATAGTGGAATCTGCACACAATAGCTCGTGGTCGTTTACCAGGCTTGGGCTTCGGCTGAAGGGCCGGTGGGACCGGTCCAAAACTGGCTCCTTCTCCAGACCAAACGCCACTTTTAACAAGGCCGCTACAGCAGCAGTTGTACATGTGTCAGTGCCCTTTGGAACTCCCACTATCCTAACGTTATTGCGCCGTGACCTCAACTCCAAATCCTCACATTTATTCTCTAATTGAGTCATGGTCGCAGTGAGAGACTCGATAGTAGTCTTCATATGAACTATGTCATCGGTGCAACCGGAGAGCGCATGCTCCATTTCCCCAACAGTACCGTTCAGTGTTGATATGGTAGCCTCGGTAGCAACTTTATCACTAGCCAGCTGTGTTTTCACGGCCTGCAGGTCAAGCTGGATAGTAGACAGCGCACCCCTGAGGGTCTCCTGGAGCTTCTGGAGCTCCTTTTTTAAAATATCGGTGATGTCCTTCCTCAGTAAAGCCAGCAACTCAAGCCTGAGTGCGGCGAAGTCAGGGTCACCGCTCGGCGACGCGGATACAAGGGGAGACGGAGGCTCGCTCACGGCGCGCACACTTGGCCTCAGTCGTGTCTGAATGCTACCACGGGTTTTCGTGTTCTTTCCAGACATTTTAATGTACCACAAAGTTAAAAGTGCAAACTTGGAAACAGAGTAGAATAAGTCAAAATATATTGTATGACCGAAAAGCGCAAATTAATTACAATTTTAATCGAAATCAGCAGGAGCCTCCAACTTCGCGTCTTACTCCATCGAATTCCGAATCTTAAAACTGTATTATGTGTTTAGTCATGTTGCCTTTGTTGTATTTCATTTGAAGATCTAAAACTATTTAATATGAGAGATAAACAAAAAAAAAAAGAAGAAATCAGAAGAAGAAATACTTTTTCACAGCACTGTATAAGGCAAATATTTAATTGAGGACCCTGAGGGCCCAGCTTCTTTTCACCCAATTTCATTGCTAAACGTAGATGTCAAGATGTTCATGAAGGTATTGCCACGTAGATTAGAGTTGATTCTTCCCTCTCTGGTAAAATCAGATCAAACTGGGTTCATTAAGAACAGGAACTCATTTAACAGTGTAAGACGACTTTTGAATGTGATGCATTATGCTAAAAGAAGGAATTTAAAGTGTAGGGTAGTAGCTTTAGACGCGGGAAAAGCATTTGACCGGGTCGAATAAGGCATTTAAGGTATGGTATAATAGAGGCATAATACAATTTTTAAAGCTTTTCAATGGAAAAATTATGCTGTCGTTTTAAGCTATTAAGGAAATATGCTATTTCAAATTTCCATCTGTTTAGATACCTGGAAATTAGAGATTTTCTATCAAAACATTTGTCCAAAAAGACCCCTTGCAAAAAAAAAAACCAACAGTGCAAATGCAGCTAGAAGGCAATGGCAGCATGATTTAGCTGTGGAAATTAATGTGGAGATCAATACCAGAGAATTCTCAACATGTCCTTACCAGTGATAAAAATAGCGAGACCCAGTTCAAAATATTACACAGGATAGACTGGACACTTCTGATAATGAGCAAAGTAGGTAATTCTTCTCCACTTTGCTTGGTGTGGTACAGGCAAGATTCTTGGTCACCCTATTGAGCTCACATCCTTACATTGTATACTAGCCCTTAATATCCTTATACAAAGGGTGATTTTAGCATTATAAATGAAACAAAATAAGAAGAAATATACATTTGTGTGTGTATTTGAGTGCAATTAAAGTGGCAGTGCAGTGCAAAAATTGTCAACATTGTAAACCGTGTGAAAAACATTGAAGTAAAGTGGTGGTGCCTTTACATATGGATGGTGGTACTTCAGCTATCATCCAATGAGCTTATCCTAAGACTGGCTCGGTGCAGATAGTGTCCCAGCACAGTGAAGAGCTGTTGTACAGTGTTATCGCAGTTGGTACAAACGACCTCCTGTACCGGTCCTTTCTACAGTGGAGCTGAATGTCTACTAATATGTCATGGAGAACTTGCTGTTCATTGTCAAAAATGACTGATAGTTGTTGTGTCCTCTTTTCCACCACCACCTTGAAACTGTCCAGAGAGCAGCCCAAGACTTGGCCAGCATCTCCAGTTCTAATGCTGCCTCCACAGCATACTACTGCAAAGAAAACTTCTCTTGCAACCACAGACTGGTAGATGATCTCTAACATCTTGCTGCAAATATTAAAGTTCCTTAGCTTCCTCAGAAAGTAGTCTGCTCATCCTTTTCTTGTACACACCTTCTGAGATGACCTTCCAGTCCAGCTTGTTGTTGAGATGGAGACCAAGGTATCTGTAGGTGTCAACCAGCTCAACGTCCTGACCCATGATGGTAATGGGGCTGGTTGTGGTCTGCTTCCTCCTGTAGTCCACCACCATCTCCTTGGTCTTGGCCACACTGAGGAGCAGATGGTTCATGCCACACTACTCCACCAAGTTGTTGACCAGGTCCCTTTACTCCTCTTCCTGTCCATCCCTTGCACACGATCACCAGCAAGTCATCAGAAAATTTCTGAAGATGGCAGAGATCTGACCTGTACTGAAAAGCTATGGTGTACGTGGTGAAGAGAAAGGGGAGAGCACAGTGCCCTTTGCAGTGTATATATATGGCAAACTGCAGGGGATCCAGAATAGTGATTCCTTTGAGGATGGCTAATTTGGGTAATTGGGAAGGTAGAGGTGTGAGTCCTCTGAAGAAGGCTGTGATTGGGGGGGGTGAACGGTTCTGAGATGAGCAGGGAAGAATTGGTGTGGATGTCAGGCTGGGAAAAGATGCTTGATCTTGGGGGGGAGTTGGGGAAGAAGTCGGGGTGAGGGAGTGGAGGAGATGTGGGAGGGTGTCGTGCTGAACTTATTGAAGAACAAACTCAGCTTATTGGCACTTTCTAGATTGTTCCCTGCCGGTTGTAATTTTGCCTTGAAGCCAGTGATCTGCTTCATGCCAGCACACACCTCCTTTGTGTTCTGCTGAAGCCTACCTGCCAGCTTCCTTCTGTAGGCTTCTTTGTTCTCCCTCAGTCTCACCATTAACTCCTTCTGCACCCTCCTAATCTATTCCTTGTCCATCTTCCTGAAAGTCTGCTTCTTTTTGTTAGTAGTTCCTTCAGGTCCTGGGTAATCCAGGGTTGTTATTAGGAAAAAACTGCACCCTCCTGACAGGAACTATAGTGTTTGTCCAGAAACCGATAATCTGTTATGCAGTCTGTCATGTTGTTAATGTCTTTCCCGGCTGGTTCACATATCACTTCCCAGTCTGTAGTCTCAAAGCAGATCTTCAGAATCTCCTCTGCCTCTTGTGACCCTCATCTTATGCTATTCTTTTTCATAAACTGCCTTGCGACAATAGATGACCAGGTTGTGGTCAGACCTTCCCAGTGGAGGCAGAGAAGAGGAAGTATATGCCCCCTTCACACTTGCATACAGGAGATCCAGTGTTCTGTTGTGAAACAAATCACACTGCACTCCTGATACTCCCTCTGCGTCCCGATCAGTGCATTGAGCTCGTCCATTTTATTTCCAAGAGACCAAACGTGATGATGGAGGGAATGAAGGGCTTGTACTGTCTCCTCTTCGCCTTTGATTTGGATTCAGCTCTGCAGCCTCTGTATGGTCTCAGCAGTTCTTTAGGAATGTTGAACCACATTCCGGAGTGCAGCACAGATCTTTGTAGCACTAGCAGCTAGCTGATCGTGTGTGTACATGAAGCGACCTGCTCTCTCCACGTGGTTCTCCATTCCTAGTCTAGAGTGCATGATAAATAAAAAAAAACTAATATATACAAACAGACTAAAACTTGGAAGTAAGAAAAAGACGAGCTAAAGAAATCGGATATCATGTCTTCAGGTTTTTCCAATGGGACAACCTGGGACAACTAAGAACAAGAATCTGAGGCTATCATGACGTGGCACAGACTCACCCAAACTGGACAGTTGTAAATTGGAAAAAGACCAGGTGATATTTTTTCTAATCTTCAACTGTTTAATTTGGGTGAGCATGTGCCCATGATAGCATCAGTTTCTTGTTCTTGGCTGACAGGAGTGAAACCCAATCTGGTCTTCTGCTTTTGTAGCCTATCTACCTCAAGGTTCAATGTTTTGTGCATGCTGAAATGCTTTTCTGCTCACCACGGTTGTAAAAAGGGATTATAAGAGTTACTGTATCCTTCCTGGTAGCTCAAACCAGTCTGGCTGTTTTGCTCTGACTGCTCTTATCAACAAGGCGCTTCCACTCACAGAACTGTCACTCACTCAGTGTTTTTTTTTTTTTGCACCATTCTGTGTAAACTCAAGAGACTGTTGTGTTTGGGAAAATCCCAGCAGATCAGCAATTTCTGAAATACTCATACCAGCTCATCTGATACCAACAACCATGCCATGCTTACAGTCACAATTCATACAATTTACAGTCACAGAGATCATGTTTTTTCCCCCCATTCCAAAGTTTGATGTGAAAATTAACTGAAGCACTTGACCTCTGTCTGCATAATTTTATGCATTTTGCTGCTGCCATATTATTGGCTGATTGGACAGCTGTATAAATGTACAGGGGTTCCTATTAACGTGGAGGGTGGGTGTATATTTACTTCATGTTAATGAACTCACCTTAGTGAATATTAATGAAATATTCTTAATTTACTAGTTAATAAGGAAGAGTTCAAAACACTTGTAAATCATTCCAGATTAATGTCTATTGACTCGTCTCCCGTTTTATTTGAGAGAAAACAAATACTGCACTTTTTGTGTATTTTTGAGTGATAACTTATTTACATGCAATTGCAATTACATGCAAATGTCAGTCTTACGTTTAAAAAATATAGTTCTTAACAAAAGAACAAAACCCTTTTTAAATTGTCCATTTAGGTAGGTATTTTACTGCATTAATGTGCTATAGTAGAAATTTTAAGGAAATTGCCATGTTTATCCACCACCTATGAGGTGTGCACGAATACTAAAATGACATTTTCAACCAGCCATATTTCATGTTTTCAAAAGAGGGTTCAAAAACCTCTTTTTTTAAACTTTATATTAACAATAAGCATTTTGCAGAAAGAAGGACAAATGTCTGAGAAATAAATATACTCAACAGTGCTGTATGTGTGTGTGAGTGCCTTTTGAATTTGTAATGGCTATATTTAGGAAGTCACAACGCTTCATTGCTGTGTCACCTCCATAACGTTTTCAAGGTTAAGTTTATATCATATACTAATAATTACTATGATCTGCACTTATATAGCGCTTTTATCCAAAGCGCTTTACACTGTGTCTCATTCACCCATTCACACACACACTCACACACCAATGGTAGCAGAGCTGCCATGCAAGGCGCTAACTTGCCATCTTTCTGTATAAAGCCTTCTTTCTGTACAAAACTTTCTGTACAAAGCCAAATTATGTCCATGTTAATTTATGATCAACAACTCATCTCCCTTATTTGCTCTGAACAACCATAATAATGCGTTATGAACGAGACCGTTACGGACGCTTCATATTAAATTATATGCATGTCACCGGTGCACGTTTGTTTACCATGATGATGCTGTTAGATGACTGACTTATACAGGGCTCGAAATTAACTTTTTTCTTGGCAGCACTGGTGGTCCTAACTCTTTAAAGTTAGGTGTGAAACAGGCTTTAAAGGGTCATGAAACCTCCCTCTTTCAGCTCAAGTCTACCTCTGAATGTTTTTGAAAAATGCAGCTTAAATGGGCGTGGATGGCTGTGGGAAGAAGGGAGGGGGAGTGGGCGTGGCAGGGAAAGGCCGGGGAGGAAGACGGGGTGAACCTTAAGAACACTGTAAACACAATAAACTTGGATAGTGACAAAGTTTGCAGATGTGGCAGAGGACTTCTCTCCTCCTGAATCCGCAGGGCTAAATGGAGACACGATAGATAGAAGTGCAGGTCCTCTGCCCTATCTCTTTGAACCATTAGCCCCTGGCGTGACTATGGAGGAAAACATCAAACAAAACCTGAGGCAGCGCAGATGGGAGGAGTGTTGGAATGGTACTTGAGTTAATAGGCTCGAGCTTTTCACGAATAAAAAGGAGAAGGCTCTTCCCTTCAAGACGGACTCTCGTTGCATAATTTTACATAGGATGTCCAGCGGAGCTTTAATATTATATTATATATTGTATGTACAGTTTATAATATATTTTATGTTGTTTTCCTCGAGCCGGAGGCAGCGCGGATGCGAGAATGTCGGAATGGTAGCTAGCTAATAGGCTCAAGCTTTTCACGAATAAAAGGGAAAAGGCTCTTCCCTTCAACGCGGACTCTCGCTGTATAGTTTTGCACGTGACAGTCTGAGGCGTTTCAAGCAGTTTAATTAGCGCAAAAGGCAAGTAAATCTGTCAGTTAAAAATTAGACACGCCTCATTTGAAGGGATGGAAAAGTCCTCAGGACTTGTTACCGCATCATTGTGTAGATGCAAACTGCTTTCATGAGCAAGTCTGAAGTCCACCTTTCTCCAATTCTCATAGCTCTCCCAAATAAACACACTTGAACTCTTACACCACTGAAACAAACACTTGCGACCGATTTGAACACCTCTCTCATCTACCATATGTGTAGGAAAGCACCACATGCTCTCATGAATAATTAAGAGACAACATCTACTCATAGGATAAGAACATGCAGTCTTATGAATAATTATGAGACACCGACACGTCATCCAAGTATTATAGTACATTGCCACATCACTGCCTGTGACAGGATGAGATTTTAAACCTGGAAAATGAAAATAGCGGAATAAAGCTCAAAATGAACCAGTTTTCTCGTACAATTAAAATTAATGGATGCTAAGATTGTCTTTTATGATGTGCAATAAGAACACCTCTGTTAAAATCTCAGAAAAAGTAGTTTAGTGTTTCATGACGCTTTAAGCCTACTTTTCCGTTGGTGGATCCATGCTCAAAACATAATTGCCATCACCAACTTTAGGCGGATTACAAAAGAAATCTGTGTTCTTTTCGTCCTCTCTTCAGCGCGCTGGATAGCTCCCTGTCACGTGACAGTGGAGGGCAGTGAAAGGGAGTGATTGGCAGCTAATAGTGACCAATCTAAAGTCTGCGTTAAAGTTGAGAGTGTAAAGATGAAGTTTAATTGGTTTTGTAACGTTGGATAGAACGGTGTACCAGTCACTGTATCAGCTCACATCAGGCACATACTGTGCAGTAATTAGCAAAGGTTTTTAGAGAAATGAAACTGGTCGCACCACAACAATTATTTGCACTCGCACAAATGTTCAAATATATTTTGAGGTCACACAGATTAAATTTCGGGAGTATGTACGACCAAAATGGTCACAATTTTGAGCCTTTCTATATTACTGCGATCTGTTTCTGGCTTACTGTTTATCGGAACATTTTAGAAATTTTTATTAATTTATTTATTATAGTAACATTTTAGAAATTAAATTCTAAAAATGAAAACACCATGGGGATTTACATGGACCGCTACAATGTTATCGTTCTTATAGTATTTGAATAAATGTAAGTGTGTGTGTGAGAGAGACAGAGAAAGAGAGCGAGAGAGATGAATAGGAGTGCACATACAGTATAGTATGTTCACTCAGCTGATCGCTTACCTTAAAGGACACACCTCTCGCGATGATGTTTTTCCTATCTGTTTGAAAGATTGCTTCTTTTTTCCTCCTCGAGGTAGAATCTAAATGACAGCCATTATTAGACATGGTTAAAACATAACTACTGAAATTGTTAATACTTGCCAGGGGCATTAGATGGACTGTTAATCATCCGGGGCTGAGCCCAGATTCTTCTCCATCAAAAGACCTTTAAAAATGTGTACTTCTGAATAAAATAGACTGAAAATCCATGCATGTATTTTCTTGCATGTGAGGGCTAATTTCATGTGGCACCTCCCATCCCAGATTTTTTGTCTTTTGTGTTTGTCCTTTTTTTTTATTACTTTTCATAACTTTTATGATTTTATAAAACTATATAAAGGACAGGTATGGAACATGAATGATCAAAAATGTTTCTAAACACTATAACTACTTTGAACAAGAGAACTAGGCTGTAATAACGTGTACTATTTTACATGTAAAACATGTTGCATTACATTCATCTTGCATTCTAAAAACATTCGCATATGAATGATATAAATTGGGACGAAGGGCACGTCACGTTATCCATGACATTGTTAAATCTCAGCCTCTCACTGAACAGAGCAGCCACAGAGAGAGGTGTGAGTGCAGCGGGAAAGCAAGACCTCGCTTTTGCAGGACAGTACTGGCCACATTTGGAAAGGTTTGTTGCTAAAGGGGTCTGAAAAGTCGCTGGCTTGGCAACACTGGTCTGCACTGACAGCTAGATAAAAGGTAGGCTAAGCTCCGCCTTTCCCCAGCAAAAAGAAAATGCAGAGGGAGTAGGAATGCAGAGTTTTTCCATTAATGCACATTCGATATTAATACACTGAGTACCCGAATAATGCCCCGTCTGTGTTTTTTTCTTGAAAACACCCCCCCCCCCCCCCCCGATTGAGAACCATTGCAGTAGCATTATCGTGCAGTACTGGAGGCTGCATTTTAGGACCGCATTTCTAGGACCCTAGGTTTTTAGTGACAATGCCACCTACCGAAATAGAGGACCAGTGACCGCATTTTTTCTGGCAACATAGAAGATGGACAACAATCAGTGTGAGTATCAAATGTGAAAATGTTTTTATTTGTTTAACATTAAAAACCAATTGTGATGCGTTGAATTGGACAGCAAAGTTAACCTAGCGACCGAGTGACAGAGTTGCTAACTATAGTCTTAAATGCACTATATAGAAACATCATATATTAGCTTATAATGCTGTAAAATGAACTGTTAGCATATTCGTTTAATGAAACTGTAATGCGACTGGCAAGTCCCAACTGTGTGTGGACTTAATGACTATGATAATAAAGTCTAGCCAGCACATTAAACTTAAAAATATTATAAAAGCATGCCGATATGATGTGTCTGCTACATTAAATGCTACTGTCTTCATTTTGAAAGCTTGTTAATACTCATTATTTTACCATTGTAATTAAGTTAAGTTAATAATGCTGACTGCCTGTTTACCCTTCAATACATTATCAGCACGTCTCTTCATTTTGACATTGTTTTTGTAATGTTGAATGAGACATTTGACATTTTTAATAGTCAGAAATGCATAGGCCTGCATAATAATTGACTATTAAAATGTTAGATTCTTGACCATTAGGCTTAGGCCTAATTTATGTCTATTTATGTTTATGAAATGAACTTAAAATATTTAATTTGACCAATTGGGCACATAACAATCCAAGAAGGGCGATCCTTGCCTGAACTGAAGAAATGCACCACATACTGCAAGGACTTCCACTGCACTTTCTGAAGTTCAGCTTTGTTTCACCCAACAAAGCTGAGCACAGTCAAAACCCATTTAGAGAGCCATTTCAACCGTACAGTTCTCCATGAAGGTAAGGTTTGCAAACTTTCTCTTGGGAAATGCAAATTGAGTTATAATATGTCTATAATATGTCTTGACAGTGAAGAACAACAGGACACCCTTTTTGCTTATCTGAAGTCAGTACTGCATCTTATCTGAAGTGCAGTTCATCTGTGGTGTTCTATTTCCAGAGGTATGCCTAACAATATAATGTATTTGTGAGTGGTCCTGATCCTGCACTTTCAAACCCTACTGTATACTATACTATGTGCTGCTCTTGTACAGACCCTTGCCTATTTAAAGGAATCATTTTCTTTTGACAGAATCATATATAGCCTGGCTGTGCTGCAGAATTTGTCTTTGATTATCATCACAGGTAAGAGTAGAACATGTAATTTTTTTACACAATGTCCAATGTATCCTTTTTTTTAAGCGTTAACAGTATTCCTGTTAACTCAGAAGTCATTATGTTCTCCATTTACTATTTCAGTGAAGTGAAGGAATTTAATAGAGGGATACACAAACAATTGAGGAAAGAAGGGAGAACATTCCTTTGGTAGGTAGTGCTGCTAATACTTTACAATCTGAGCTTTAAATTTTTATGGGTCAGGAAAAGTAATGTCAATAACATGCTATTTCTATTTGGATTTCTTGCATCTACCTCTATTCACTTTTTTTCCTCAATTCAGAGGGGCTTTATTGACATGAAAGTTTCAACAAACAGTCTTCCCAAATCATCAAAATACAATTTTCCAAATCTTTGAACAGTACACAATAACAGTAATATGAACATTAATTGGCATGAAGATTGATATATATATATATATATATATATATATATATATATATATATATATATATATATATATATATTAATATTAATTATATATGTATGGTATATAATTTGTGTGTGTATACATGTGCTCTGTGGTCACTAAGCTCTTTTAAATATGAAATTTAAAATTACACCGTTGAACATTTTCAAGTAAATGTTCCTTATTTCATTCACTTCTATCTCTCACTCCATCTTTCTCTCTCTCAGGAGTTGGTGAAGGCAGAAGTTCTGTCCATGTGGCAGCTGATGAACAAATGGGTTTTGTGTGTGTGTGTGTTCAGTTGTTATTATTTTATAAAATATACACAGTCTTGAGTCTGCCCCCAGAGTCATCCTTGTGTCTTGCCTCTGTACTTTAAAATATATGGTTTAGATCTAGTGACTGAAAAGGCCATAGCATATGATTCCTTCTTTATTTTACTTGATGAGTTAAATATGCTAATTAGTCACACAAATTGCTCAACATAATGCTCTTAGCAGCCAAGTTGAATTGCAAGAAAGAAAGTAGTATTTGAGTGTAATAAACCTTTAAAACTATAAGTAGTTAGTATTTGGTGGAAATACTGACTTGGTTGCACTTTTTTCGGTTCTCCAAAATTGGGTCCTAGAAATGTGGTCCTAGGATTCGGTATGTGGCGCCGTCACCAAAAACTAGGGTCCTAGAAATGCGGTCCTGAAACTGCAGCCTCCGATATTGCAGGAACATACTATTGGTCAATTTCTTAAAAAATGTGAAAATTTTGACAAAAAGTTGGATTTATCATAAAACTTACCTTGTGTGTTATTACTGTTTGCAGGACTACCAGAATGATAAAATATAAAACTTTTTGTCTATCTAACAAGACACTAGGTTAGTTTGGTGCCTCTAGCCAAGGGGAGGCACAGCTAAGCTATCACTGTGTAGGTTTAGCTGCTACAGTGCCATGCAAAGTACATTAGCTGTCCTTATGCTCTGCTCATGTCATGTTCACCTAACTTGGAACTCATGTAGACATTTAAACATCCTCTTTGCCTGCTCAGCATGATTGTTTCAGTTTCAACCCCTTTACTGGTTTAAACAAAGGCATATATTAGGGTGAGCATATTCTGATTCCCAAAAAGATGACACTATTAGCGTCACACACACACACCCACATACAGTATCTCACAAAAGTGAGTACACCCCTCATATTTTTGTAGATATTTGATTATATCTTTTAATGTGACAACACTGAAGAAATGGCACTTTGCTACAACATAAAGTAGTGAGTGTACAGCTTGTGTAACAGTGTAAATTTGCTGTCCCCTCAAAATAACTCAACACACAGCCATTAATGTCTAAACCGCTGGCAACAAAAGTGAGTACACCCCTAAGTGAAAATGTCCAAATTGGGCCCAATTAACCATTTTCCCTCCCCGGTGTCATGTGACTTGTTAGTGTTACAAGGTCTCATGTGTAAATGGGGAGCAGGTGTGTTAAATTTGGTGTTATCGCTCTCACACTCCCTCATACTGGTCACTGGAAGTTCAACATGGCATCTCATGGCAAAGAACTCTCTGAGGATCTGAAAAAAAGAATTGTTGCTCTACATAAAGATGGCCTAGGCTATAAGAAGATTGCCAAGACCCTGACACTGAGCTGCAGCACGGTGGTCAAGACCATACAGTGGTTTAACAGGACAGGTTCCACTCAAAACAGGCCTCGCCATGGTCGACCAGAGAAGTTGATTGCACGTGCTATCATATGTGCACGTCATATCCAGAGGTTTTCTTTGGGAAATAGACGTATGAGTGCTGCCAGCATTGCTGCAGAGGTTGAAGGGGTGGGAGGTCAGCCTGTCAGTGCTCAAACCATACGCCACACATTGCATCAAGTTGGTCTGCATGACTGTCGTCCCAGAAGGAAGTCTCTTCTAAAGATGATGCATAAGAAAGCCCGCAAACAGTTTGCTGAAGACAAGCAGACTAAGGACATGGATTCATTTCCTGTGGTCTGATGAGACCAAGATAAACTTATTTGGTTCAGATGGTGTCAAGCGTGTTTGGCGGCAACCAGGTGAGAGGTACAAAGACAAGTGTGTCTTGCCTACAGTCAAGGCACAGTGGTGGGAGTGTCATGGTCGGGGGCTGTATGAGTGCTGCCAGCACTAGGGAGCTACAGTTCATTGAGGGAACCATGAATGCCAACATGTACTGTGACATACTGAAGCAGAGCATGGCCGCAGGGCAGTATTCCAGCATGATAACCACCCCAGACACACCTCCAAGACATCCACTGCCTTGCTAAAGAAGCTGAGGGTGAAGATGATGGACTGGCCAAGCATGTCTCCAGACCTAAACCCTATTGAACATCTGTGGGGCATCCTCAAACGGAAGGTGGAGGAGCACAAGGTCTCTAACATCCACCAGCTCCGTGGTGTCGTCATGGAGGAGTGGAAGAGGACTCCATTGCCAACCTGTGAAGCTCTGGTGAACTCCATGCCCAAGAGGGTTAAGGCAGTGCTGGAAAATAATGGTGGCAACACAAAATATTGACACTTTGGGCCCAATTTGTACATTTTCACTTAGAGGTGTACTCACTTTTGTTGCCTGTGGTTTAGACATTAATGGCTGTGTGTTGGGTTATTTTGAGGGGACAGCAAATTTACACTGTTACACAAGCTGTACACTCACTACTTTATGTTGTAGCAAAGTGCCATTTCTTCAGTGTTGTCACATTAAAAGATATAATCAAATATCTACAAAAATATGAGGGGTGTACTCACTTTTGTGAGATACTATGTGTATATATATAAAATGGTTTCACTCTCCCCACGTTTTACATTTTGCATTCTTTTGAATGTCCATGGAATAAAATATTAGATGCCATGAGTGTACCTTCTACCATCATTTACACATTTGAATGGATATACACATCCATTTTCCCCCTTACACTAACTGACTGTGTGAGCTGGTGTGTGGCAGAAGCCAATAAGACATGAGTATTTCCACGTATTTTCCTGTAAACTGTCTGATTGGTCTTGCCTGCAGTCACTGAAGATAAAATACAACACTCCCTTCACTGAGGATACAAAATTACAACACTGCCGTCTTCTTTTTCTGACGTTCAGTTACATAGTGACAGACTGCTCCAAGTGGAGGATTATTCGGGACTAAAAGAAAAAAATCTTCAGGCTACAGCCCCAAATGCCCAGGCCAGATTACACCCCTAGTGCTAACGATGTTGACACAAAGCCTAATACTGCGATCATTTTGACTCTCGATTGCACATTGTACTGCACAAACTGGCTGAAAATAGTGCGATCATTTTGACTCTCGATTGCACATTGTACTGCACAAACTGGCTGAAAATAGTGCGATCATTTTGACACATGATCGCGATTGACATCAACTTCATGGTCTCTTAATTGAGTCTTGAACACCACCACGCTGGTTACACCTCAACAGCATCAGAGATGCATCAGATATACTGTGAACGCAGGCTTAAATAATGCATAATCAGAGTCTCAGAGGTCAAAATTTGGTGGTTTAAATACCCACTAGACATCTCTTAATGTTTTTAAAACATTTTATATACTTTTCCATAGACAGGTAAGTGCCGCTTTCAAAACTTTCATGACCATAACGGAGAGATTTCACATCTGTAACAATGGGTTTTTCCTCATAAATGTGAAAATATTTTATCTTCTATGGAGAGCCAATGTTAAAATCCAGTACTTGTATGTAAAATGTGTTTGGTAGGTTTTGTAATACAGTGTAAATGTCACTGGATATTGTAGCAGTGTAATATTGAGCAGGGACAATAAAATCTTGTAATTAGTACCCCTCACCCTGTGTTTTTAATCATAGACATACATGACAAATTGCTCAGTATTTATATAAGGAGATTATTTATTTAGCATTTATTTATTGAGGCTCCAGTGTCAGTGCATTAACAGTCAACTTCAAAGGTGTTCTTTTAATTTTTTTTGCATGGGAAAAATCTTTCAGAAAGACAGAGTGGGGAGAAGTGATGGGTAATAGTTTGTTTGCAGTTGCTATAACAAGCACTATAATTTTTACATTCTATTCTTTAGGTAATACTGCTAAATGTATAACTTGTATAACGTAGTCACTTTCAAGTCGTGTTGTCTGTCACTAATGAATGCATTCAATTCATGTTCTTGAGTATACATGCTTTATTTGGACATCTACTGTTTGAGTGGCTATAAATTGTTTAGTTCTTGGTATATACAATGTGTGTATATGTGTTAATTCTGATTTAGTTCAATCTGTCTCTTGCAGGGGAGTGGAAATATGGCTAAAACATGCAGTTTGGACCGAAGACAGCCCGCTCCCATTGTGACAAAATGGAGGCATAGTACATGTTTGTTGGAGACTAACAATAAGGTGTGTGTCTATATATATATATATATATATATATATATATATATATATATATATATATATATATATATATATAATCCAATAGTTGGCCGATTATTATTATTTTTTTCTTTTTTCGATTAATCGGATGGGGGAGGGGGCAAACTTTCAGTACCTTTTTTGTTTAATTAAAATAAAATCCACGAACTGAGTGTTACAAATATATAATCAGACTAAAACTTTACACAACTGTTTATCCAATTATATAAGACTGAAAAGAACCCAATACACACAGACACACACCAGAATATATATTATTAATTTATTACTTATTATATATATATACACACATACTTACTTGGCAGAGCATCGTCCTCAGTGGAGCAGGAAGGCGGAGCGTCGTCCTCCATTGACTCTGCAGGCTGAACTTGGTTGGCTGTGTCAACAGACTCGGGCATGAGCAGAACTTGGTTATCCGTGTCAACAAACTCTGGCGCGAGTATAGCTTGGTTGGTCGTGATGTCGGTTTCAGGCATAAGGAGAACTTGGTTGGTCGTATCAACAGACTCTGGCGTGAGCATAACTTGGTTGGTCGGGACATTGACTTCAGGAGTGAGAAGAACCTGGTTGGTCATGACGTCGACTTCAGGTGTGAGCAGAACCTGGTTGGTTGTGACGTCAGTTTTGTGCATGAGGAGAACTTGGTTGGTCGTGTCAATAGACTCTGGCGTGAGCATAACTTGGTTGGTCGTGATGTCGGTTTCCGGCATGAGGAGAACTTGGTTGGTCGTGACGTTGACTTCAGGCGTGAGGAGTAGTTGGCTGGTCATGTCAGCAGACTGGTGTGAGCATAACTTTGTTGGTTGGGCCATTGGTTTCAAGCGTGAGCAGAACCTGGTTGGTCATGATGTCGGTTTCAGACTGGAGATCGCCTCGTCGACCTCAGACAATAACTTGGCGTGGGAGGTCGCCTCGTCGACCTCATACAGGAAAGTGTCTTGGGAGGTCGCCTCATCGACCTCAAACAGGAACCTGCCTTGAGAGGCCGTCTCTTTGACCTCGGACAGGGACCTGGCTTGAGAGGCCGTCTCGTCGACCTCGGACAGGGACCTGGCTTGAGAGGCCGTGTCCTCAACCTTGGACAGGGACCTGGCTTGAAAGGCCGTCTCGTCTACCTCGGACAGGAACCTGGCTTGGGAGGTTGCCTCATTGACCTCGGACATGAACTTGGCTGGAGAGGTCGTCTCTTCTACCTCAGACAGGAACTTTGCTTCGGAGGTCACTTCGTTGACCTCTAGCAGGAATGTAAAGATGAATGAGACACTAGATAAGAATTTCAGCATTCAATTCCTCATATTTACATCTAGATGTGTTAAAACTTGGCACCTTTGTTTGAACCCTCCCATTTTTTCGAGTGATCAAAAATATTGGTACATGTGACTGGTGGGTGTTTCTCGTTACCTAGGTGTGTTCTGTTAGATTGATCATTTAAGCAGTTAATAGCTCTGAATTTCTACTCTTGGTTTGAGCCCTCGGTATTATGTGAATACTGCATTTGTTGTTAAAAAAGATAAACCACCATGAAGAGCGGAGAGATATCTATGGGACAAAAGCAAGCCATTTTGAAGATTAGAAAAGAGGGAAAATGAATCAGAGTCATTGCACAAGCATTGGGCATAAAAATATCAGCAGTTGATGACAGAAACATTGTGAGAGTTGTGAAGAAAAACCCAAAAACAGTATTCAGTGGCATCACCAACAACCTCCACAGGGCAGGGGTGATGGTACCACAATTCACCAATTGAAGACTTGTAGAGGAAATGTAGAAATGTAGAGGCAGAAAATGTAGAGGCCTTACCACAACATGTAAACCACTCATCAGCATTAAGAATCAGAAGGCCAGATTGGAAGTCACAAAGAAATACAGGGATGAGCCAAGCTCTAGAACAAAGTGTTCTTAACTGATGAGACCACAATTAACTTCTACTAAAGTGATGGAAGGACGAAAGTGTGGCGAAAGAAAAGATCTGCTCATGATCGGAAACGTACAAGCACGTTGGAGGTAATGGCATGGCAACTTCTGGAATGACCTCACTAATTTTTATTGATGATTGATGACATTGTAACTCGAGATGGTAGACGCAGAATTAATTCAGAAGTCTACAGATTCTGCCTGCTTTACAGAGAAATGCCACCAATTTAATTGAGCAGATCTTCATCATGCAGCAAGGTAATGACCCAAAAACCACTGCCAACACAATGAAGGACTTCCTTAGGTGGGAAAAAAGTTAAAGGTTTTAGACTGGCTAAGTCAACTGAGAATGGATTTCACCTCCTGAAGAGGGGACTGAAGTTAGAGCTCCTTGTAAAGCCTGGAAAAGCATCACAAAGGAAGAATGCAACAGTTTGGTGATGTCAGGGGGTTGCCGGCTTGATACAGTTATTGCAAGAAAGGGATATGCAACAAAATATTAAGTGTTATTTACTTTTATTTACTTTGAGACTATATGTAGTTCACTTATAAATTAGGTGGTCTGCCATCAAAGTTTTTTCAGCCACTTGGTGCAATAAAGGTTCCTCTTCAAAATTCAGATTTGTCTGTCCCTTCCTCCCCCAAACATCCTCATTCCATTAGTATAACATGTTCTATCACTTTTTCACTTTATTTTCTCAAAGCTGTTCCTCTTAAGTCATTCTGTCTTTTTGTTTCACTGAAGTTACTGAATAATTAGTAAACTACTAAATAAATGAATTTGGAAATAATACAGTGGGGGAAATAAGTTTTTCAGTAAATATATTTCCAATGAGGTTATTCACATGAAATTTTCACCAGACATCAGTATTAACTTACGAAATCCGTAAATATAAAGAATTCACAAGATTAAAGTCTAGAAATAAAGTTATGTGTAATAAAGTGCAATGACGCAGGAAAAAAGTATTGAACATGCCAAGAAAAAGCAGTTCCCTTTCAAAGGGAACTTCGACGTTGCATTTAACATAACAGTATGGGAACGCCTTGCACGCGTGACCGGTATCTGAAGCTTGTGTAAAATCACGCCTCTACATATAGGCCTGCCATGATCAGGTGACGTGGCAATTAAGCGCGTCGCATGATATATATATATATATATATATATATATATATATGGCACCTGTGAACCACGCTGCCAGCCTTATTATCTTCAGCGAGACTGCATGTCTGTTGTTTGTGTGACAAAAACGCTTCATTTCTACTCTATATTTTCTCAAAATCTCTAAACTTTTCTATCCCTTTTTTTTTTTAAAAAAAAGGAAAAGAAAAGAGAGAGAAGTAATGAGCGAGAAAGAATTCAGGAAGTGTGTTACGGCTTGCTCCCATTTCATCACGGGGAAAAGTGCACACTTTCCTCTCTTCTTTCCTCTCTTCTTTCCGCGGAGCCAGAAGGATGTGCTAAAAACTGAGAGCAGCATATAAAGAGCTGCTTGAAGTGATTACTAAGGCTGGATGAGCCTTTTTCTCCCTAGTGAAAGTAAATCCCTCACACTGCAGAAGCTCCGCTGTCTTCCAGAAGTGCATGACAAAATATCAGGCTTCTGGGGGAAAACCATGCATAAGCCATATTTATAACCCCACGATGTTGGATTATTCAGCCATTGTGGGGAATGAACGGCATGGCTATTTAGCTATGCTGAAGGTGGAGGAGGCGCTTGTGAGCTACCTCTCTCCATCGACGACAGGTAATTAGAGGGGCCGGCTTTGCATCGCAGACCACCGTATAAGGCTGCCGAGGCATTGGTGGGCAAGCCTATGCAGTAGTAGTCTTGCTTGTGGGTCACTGCAGACAATGACAGTGTTGCAGGCCTACCAAGCAGACCTGCTGAGTGAGCTCGACATATGGCGGCATTCAAAAAAGCCAGTTCCTTCCCTGTTGTCTTGAGCTCACCCGGGCATCCACGAGTGGAGCCCGGGCCAGCACTAGTGCGAGGGAGACCCAGAAGGTGAGTATGGCAGCCCGCCAACCCCAGCAGACAGTGAGGGAAACCGGGCGGCCACAGTTGCGTCTGCTACTAGGCCTGATCTGAGAATGGTCATAAAGGCCAAGCAGGCAAAGAAGAGCAGTCCTGAGGGGCCGTGGAGGGACGTATCAGGGGACATGAGGTTGTTAGGGCAGGTAGCCCCCAGTGCTACTGTAGGGCCTCCCTTAGCCAAGGTGGTCCCCAAGTTTTCAGTGTTCTCTGGTCAGCGAGTTGTCACAGGGCAACAAAAATTTGATGCTTTCCCTCCAATAGAATGTGGAATAGTTAACGTCACTAAAAGACCATCAGGCAGCGTGGAAAGTACTGCCAAATGTGTCTCCATGTTTTCTGTCTACTGTAGAAAAGGGTTACCAGGTCCAGTTTATAGCTCGACCCCCCCCCCCCCCCCCCCCCCCCGGTTCAGAGGTGTGCTCACCACAGTAGTCAGCACAGACCAGAGCCCGACGTTAGCACAGGAAGTAAGTTCCCTTTTGGACCTAGTTTCCCTAGGTTTTCACAGCCATTATTTCCTGGTCCACAAAAAAGATGGGAGTATGCGGCCAATTTTAGATCTGCGTCATCTGAACCGTACTCTTCGGACATACAGGTTCAAGATGCTGACACTCAAACTTATCGTGCCACAGATTCAGTTTGAGGACTGGTTTGTGGCGATAGATCTAAAAGGTGCATATTTCCACATAGAAATATCGCTAGCTTTATCCCTTCGCACCTTCACAAAGTGCATGGATGTCACTCTGGCTCCATTGTGACTCCAGGGCATCTGTGTACCAAACTACCTGGATGACTGGTTAATTCTAGCACGATCCACGGAACTGGTGGTTCAACATCGAGATGTTGTTCTCGCCCACATGAAGTGCTTTGGGCTCAGGTTGAATCTCAGAAAAGTATGCTTTCCCCAGTGCAGTGGACAACTTTTCTAGGGGTTATAAGGATTCTACTATGATGAGGGCGTGTCTATCCCCAACATGCGTAGGGTCAATCCTATCAACACTGAGAAAGATAAAGCTGGATCTTGGGAGACTATTGGCGTTTATGGGCCTATTGCACAGGAGACCATTCAGTGGTGGCTGAGAAGTTGGGGGTTTCATCCAAGGACGAAACCTCTGAGAATAATCAGTGTCACTTGGCGATGCCTATGTGCTCTGAGAATTTGAGTGTCCCTGGTTTCTAGCCGTGGGTCACACTCTAGGGGTGTCTCCTTAGCGCAAGATGGTAATGAGAGACACCTCAATCATGGGCTGGAGCGCAGTCTTAGGCAGCTGTCCAGCTCACGGTCTCTGGTGCGACCCTCATCTGGAGCAGGGTGGCTCCATCCACAAGTGGTGGAGTCCATACTCGCAGTATGGTTTGGTCAAGCGGGATGGCATGTGTTCGCCTCCGAGGACACAACACATGGCCCGCTGTGGTTCACCCTCACTCCTCCCGCACAATTAGGGCTGGACGCCATGGTGCACATGTGGCCGAGGTCACATCTGTACGCTGTTCCCCCCATCGCTCTGCTCCCACAAGTTCTAGCGAGAGTTTGCCAAGACAGTCTATGTCTGCTGCTAGTAGCACCTTATTGGCCAGTTCAAATATGGTTCTGAGAGATAATATCCCTGCATGATGGCACTCCTTGGGAGATTCCCATCCGCAGGGATCCACTGTAGACCCAGTGAACTGCACAATAGCTACAGTCCTGGAGTTCTTACAAGAACGTTTCTCAGCGGGGTGGGCTCTTTCTACAATCAGGGTTTACTTGGCCGCCGTTTTGGCCAGCCATGCCCCTGTTGATGGAGCCTCTATGGGGCAACATCCTCTAACTTCGAGGTTCATGCGTGATGTCAGGCGGCTGAGGGCCATCTGCAGGCCGCGCATATCTTTCTGGGACCTTCTGTGGTCCTGGAAGGTCTGTCAGGTGCCCCATTTGAGCCCTTAGAGTATATCTACTGTCTCAAGCCGGAGGGCTGATTTATCACCCTCGGCCAGAACTATGGAAACTGTGGGTCTGGCCCCTGAGGGGCACCAGCTCATAGATTCTTTTCTCACAACTGAGATTGTAGAGACCATGTTAAATGCTAGAGCACCATCCACAAGGAAATTGTATGCACTCAAGTGGCAGCTTTTTGTCTTGTGGTGTGAGGAACATCAGCTAGACCCAGTGAACTGTGCAATAGCTACAGTCCTGGAGTTCTTACAAGAGCGTTTCTCAAGGGCTCCTTCTACAATCAGGGTTTACATGGCCGCCTTTTCGGCCAGCCATGCCCCTGTTGATGCAGCCTCTGTGGGGCAACATCCTCTAACTTCGAGGTTCATGCATGGTGTCAGATGGCTGAGGCCCATCTGCAGGCCGCGCATACCTTCGTGGGACCTTTCTGTGGTCTTGGAAGGTCTGTCAGGGGCCCCATTTGAGCCCTTAGAGTCAGCCTCTGAGAAGCTTCTGACTCTAAAGGTAGCTCTTCTGCTGGCCCTGACATCTCTCAATCGAGTTGGAGATCTACAAGCTCTCTCTGTTGCCCCTTCCTGCCTTGGATTAGCCAAGGCCTTCCTGTATACTAGGCCGGATTATATTCCTAAAGTGCCTACATTGGCTGCCCACCCTGTGGTGTTGCAGGCTTTCTGCCCTCCTCCGTTCCTCACACCGGAACAAGTGAGGATGCACCTGCTGTGTCCTGTAAGGGCTCTCTGTACTTACGTCCACCGCTCCGGCCAGTGGCGTAAGTCGGAGCAGCTGCTGGTCCGCTCTGGCGGTGACAGTAAAGGTGATGCTGTGTCAAAGCAGTGCATCTCGAATTGGAAAGTGGAAGCAATCTCTATGGCTTACGAGGTGCGCGGTCTCGCCATGCCTCTGGGCATAAGAGCTCATTCCACTAGGGCACTCGCCTCCTCGAAGGCTTTGCCCAAAGGGGTATCCTTGCAGGATGTGTGTGCTGCTGCAGGGTGGTCTACGCCACACACATTCATTCGTTATTACAGCCTGGATATTCTTTCCACCATGGGCTCCAGTGTCTTGCATTGACCCTCGGGCTTGGGTATTTTTGAACAGGCCGTACCCTCAGTATGACGGAGTGGATATTCCCGTTCCCATACTGTTATGCTAAATGCAACGTCGAAGTTTCCTTTGAAAGGGAACGTCGGGGTTACGCATGTAATCCTGTTCACTGAGAAGGGAACGAGAAGTTGCATAGCACTGTTATACCAGGGCAGGCCTGTGAATTGCATCTTCGCTTAAGAAAATAGAGGCTGGCGGCGTGGTTCACAGGTGCCATATATATATCATGCGACGCACTTAATTGCCACGTCACCTGATCATGGCAGGCCTATAAGTAGAGGTATGATTTTACACAAGCTTCAGATACCGGTCACGCGCGCAAGGCGTTCCCATACTGTTATGCTAAATGCAACGTCTCGTTCCCTTCTCAGGGAACAGGGTTACATGCGTAACCCCGACGTTCTCCAAGGTAAGGCAAGGAACCAGCTGAAATCTGTAAGTAGTTAGAAAGTAATTATACCTCCTATCTGTGCAAATTAATATCAGCTGCGTTAGTAAATTGATGGTCTATAAAAAGACTTTTTGTTACCAAAGTGTCACACAAGAAACATCTCATGATGGGTAAAAGTAAAGGGCCCTCCCAAGACCTTCGCAACCTTATTGTTGTGAAACATATTGACGTTATTGGATGTATTTAAAAACTTCTGAATCTTCCAGTACGCACCATTGGGGCCATTATCCGCAAGTGGAATGAACATCACTCTTTCATCAACCGGCCACACACAGGAGCTCCTCGCAATATTTCTGACCAGGGAGTCAGAAGAATAGTCAGAAGAGTAGCCCAAGAGCCAAGGACCACTTGTAAACCGTTCCAGACACACTTGGAGGCAGCAGGTACCATCATCACAGAGAAAACAATAGGCAATGCATGCCACCATGACCTCTATACATGTTCACCCTGCAAGTGTCTATTACTAAAGAAAAGGCATGTCGAAACTTGTTTACAGTTTTCTACAACTCATTCGGACAATCCTATGAAACACTGGGAGAGTGTAGTCTGGTCAGATGAGAGCAAAATGTAACTTTTTGGCTGTCATACTACACACCATGTTTGGAGAAGAAATGGCACTGCACATCACCATAAAAACACTATACCAACATCGAAGTTTGGAGGTGGAAGCATCATGGTGTGGGGCTGTTTTTCATCGCATGCTACTGGCAGACTTAATATAATTGAAGGAACGATGAATGGAGCCCTTTACCGGGAGATTCTTAAGAAGAATCTGCTGCCATCCACCAGGATGATGAAGATGAGACGTTGGTGGACCTTCCAGCAGGACAACAAAAGCATATAGCAAAGGAAACTCTCAATTGGTTTCAGAGAAAAAAAAATGAAGGTGTTAGAAAATCACCTGACTTGAATCCAATTGAACAAGATTAACCCTTAGCGGTCGGCTCTCCCGCCTGCAGGAGAAAATAGAATGTTCGCACTTCCGCATCAAAATCTCAGAGTTTTTATCCTACAATAAAATTGACATCCCCAGAAACCTTGAACAGTCTACTTTCCAAATATTTATAGATCGAAACTACACATACTTTTAGAGCTTTGTGAGGAGAGTAAAATGAACAGAATGCACGTTTCAGTCTCTGAGTCAGAAAACAGCTCTTGATGTCCCACCCATTAGCAATGAGAGATATTCATATGATAGCATTATGGTAAATCGGCGGTCGTTATTGGGTAATTACAAGGCAAGAAAATGTGTGACAAGAGCACATGTTACCCGAAAAGCAGGCACTTCTCCGGGGAAACACAGCGCCTGGCGCTCATCCGGGGAAAACCGCCTGGAGCTCGCACATTTTACACGAAAAGCAGGCACTTCTCCGGGGAAACACAGCGCCTGGAGCTCATTTTACCCAAAAATCAGGACAGTGAGGACGAACGTTGCCATTTCGAACTGCGACTTGATCCGGCAGAGGATGTTTGTGATGAGTAAGTTTTGTTGTCTAGCTTTTGTCATGGAATGAGTATGATTACATGCGTAGCACTGCAATTCATGATGCACGCAAGCTGCAGCTAAACGTTTCTAAAGCCTTTCATAGTACATACATGTTCAGAGTTGAGTGAATTATTTTGCCTCCGTCAACTGTGCATACCATATCTATCACTTTTCTAGATAAAACCTATGTAAAGCAGCTTGCTTTGCTAAAACCTCTGTCTACGTAACAGATTAGAAAAACGTATCATAGCAACCAGAAAGGTCAACTAATTACCCATAAGCTATAGATAAAGTTTTTCATTCATAGTCTTTGCTCCCAAATAAAAACCCCATGGAAGTACAAAGTATGTGAAGTCTTCCTTTGCCTTCAACAAGACAGAAACTGTTTTGAAGCTTGGCATCCTGATCAGGAATGACAATTCATTGTTCTTTTATTCATCTTATTTTGTAGTATTCCATTGCATGTTTGGGGTTGAACACAGTATTTTCAATAAACTGTAAAAAGGATTTTATTGTCTCTTCTTTCCTTACAATTCACACTAACCAGATGGGTGTGGGGTGTGGGAGACACAATGACATCCCAGATGGGCAATTACCTTTGACAATAGGGAAGGCCATTACCTTTGACAGTGGGGATGGGAACTATTACAGGTGTTGACACCTATCTCATCTATATTCATTGTGTAAGCCACTGGCTTTGAAAAAAATAGTGTCACTTCAAAGTTCTACAACTTTTGTAGTCAGACCACATGACATTTCTGCATGATTTAATCACCTATGTGTAGCCAACACCTATGTTTACAAGGTTCAGAGCTCAAAAGTCCTGTCAAAAATGTTTATAATGTGTTTATCACAGTATCCCAAACACCACTGAAAATAGGTTTTTTGAAAAGTGTAAATTTAAAGTTGATTTAAACAAAACCTATATTCATGACATTCTTACTGATCTCAAATTACTGTTGGTGAGTTTGTAGTAAATATTAGCATATGTAGCATTTTTGCATGATTGTTTTTTAGATAGGTGAAATATATTAAAAAGTAAAGGCATGTCAGACTACCTCAAAAGTGTCTGAAAGGCCTCAGACTGTAGAGTGTTAAAGACAATATGTTCAGAAGAATGGGCCAAAATCACACCTGAATACTGCGGCCGATTAATTTCTTTATGCAGGAAGCGTTTTGAAGCTGTCATTACAAACAAAGGCTTCTCCACTAAGTTTTAAATAAATTTCAGTTAGCATGTTCAATACATTTTTTCCTGTGTCATTATGCTTTATTACACACAACTTCATTCATGGACTTTAATGTTTGGATTTCTTTATGTGTGTAGATTTCTTGAGTTAATACTGATGTCTGGTAAAAAATTTCATGTGAATAGCCTCATTGGAAATATATTTACTGAAAAAAAATGTTGACGTGTTCAATAATTATTTCCCCCACAATATGCTTTATGATGAATCAGCTGGGACTGGGTTAATATAGTCCTATAAAATAACTATCAGTCTTTGGATGTGGCAAATGAATAGGAGATTGGGAGCTAATTTGTTTAAATTTTATTTTATGTGATAGCGACACAAGCATTCAAATAACAAAGTACTTTTTTTTTTTTCTAAACTTTAGCAGTTATGTGTCAGCTTTATTTATATTTTTATACTAGCTTGTGGACTACAGAGTGGTGCAACAGATGTTTGAAAAATTTTCATCCCTATCATCCAGAGATCACCCTGTCATCTGTGGCTGGAATAATTAGCTATGGTGTCTGGGTGGGAGGGATGGTATACGCGCATTCCCCTGTCAATCACAGTGACACTAGCCAATCATGGGCATCTGTGAGTTCATGCATACAGAAGGGGGTGGATAGCACTTTTCCTCTAAGTGTGTTATGCCACCCCATGACACAGCATAAGCAGTAGTTTGAAAAGATGCAAATTGCAAATGATCTGCCGGCCATACTTTCAACACTAAGCTGATATTCATATTATCTTTTCACTGTATTGGGAAGTATGTGATATATGCAGTGTTTGTATGTATTAAATGTTATTTCTGTTTTGCATATCTAAACACCAGGCTTATTATCAAAAACTAGATGGAAAACAATTAAAAAATGTTTAATGGTGTAATTATTGTTATACCATTTTTAATATTTTGCTGTAACCTGTTATTATAGCATTATTATAGGTAGGGATAGTACAATTAACTAGGAGGACAGAGGTCTTATGCACCAGGTAGATTCAATTTGTATACATGGTATACCTTTGGTTTACATGTTGTTCCTGTATACTTTCGATACTTTCTGGTCCCACTCCCTATCCATCTCCTACTCCACTTTTACATTGCTATTTTATTGTCTTTTTCCTTAGCCCTGTGAAAAATCTGGACCCCTAAATGTAACCAAGATCACTGAACATGGCAAAAAAGTCCGGTAAGCTAAAGACATACCAAAGAAAATGCAATGATATTTTAAGATTGCAAAAAAAAAAAATACTTCTATATTCAGAGTTTCCTAATCTTTATTACTAGATGATGCCTTTTAGTACATTCCCTTCCCTAGCACCAACAATTCCGTTCAAATAAAAGACTCAATATCTAATAACTATAAAAATATAAAAATATGCGTTATATTCTGTGATAAGAAATACTGATACATCAGGACCTCCAGTTAGCACATGGATGTGCAAAATTGCCCAAGGAAAACTGATAATTATAACAAACTGCTTATCAATCTCTGATTTTCTTGTTGTCTCATGTCTCACCCATAGTAAGAACTGGACTTCATCTTGGACAGTTTTGCAAGGCTCTCAATTGATATTTGCCAAAAGTCAGGCTGTGGCCACCAGCTGGGTAAGTGACAACCTGATATTTGCTAACTTGGGGAGAGAGAGAGTATTCACATATGTTCTTTTTCAGTTTGGGAGCCATCAATCAAAGACCGAATTCAGTGTAGATCTGAAAGGAGCAACTGTAGAGAAGGCATCCAAAGACAAATCCAGCAAGAAACATGTTTTAGAGGTAAACACCACTGATTGGATAAATTATTTAATTAATGACTGTTCACAGAAATATTTGATTTCCACTGCTATTGTCAAAAAAATTTACAATCAGTTGTGGTTCATGCATAGGGCCAGGTGGTGCAGAACCCACCATACAGTTCCCTCTGAAAGTATTGAAACAGCAAAGACAGTTCAGAGCCATTACACAAGCCTTTGGGCATAGCCAATACAACACTTTGGAAAGTCCTGAAAAAGAAACCAGTGGTACCAGCCAGACATTGAACAGGTTGTCCATGAAATAGAACAAAAGAACAGAAAAGAGCAGCAGTTGATGACAGAAACATTATGATAGTTGTGAAGAAAAACCAAAAACAACAGTTGGTGGCATCACCAACAACCTCCAAAGGGCAGGGGTGAAGGTATCACAATAGACTGTTCAAAGAAGACTTAGAGAGCAGAAATATAGAGGCCATACCACAAGATGCAAGCCACCTATCAGCAGTGAGAATCTGAAGGCCAGACTGGAATTCACAAAGAAATAGGGAGATGAGCCACAAAAGTTCTGGAACCAAGATTAACATCTACCAAAGTGATGGAAAACTCAAAGTGTGAAGAAAGAAAGGATCTGCTCATGATCCAAAACACACAAGCTCATCAGTCAAGCACAGTGGAGGCAGTGTCGTGGCTTGGGCTTGCATGGATCACTAATCTTTATTGATGATGGAACTCATGATGGTAGCAGCAAAATTAATTCAGAAGTCTACAGAAACATTCTCTCTGTCAATTTAGAGAGAAATTCATCCAGTCTAATTGGGAGGAACTTAATTATGCAGCAGGACAATGACCCGAAACACACTGCCAACACACAAAAGGACTTCATCAATGGAAAAAAAAAGTGAAATGTTTTAGACTGGCCAAGTCAGTCACCAGAGCTTAGCCCAATTGAGCGGCATTTCACTTCCTGAAGAGGAGACAAAGGGAGTAACCCCCAAAATAACAACTGAAAGACTGCTACAAGCCTGCAATAGCACTATAAAAGAAGAATGGAACAGTTTGGTGATGTCAGTGGGTCACCGACTTGATGCAGTTATTGCAAGCAACGGATATGCAACCAAATATTGTGTTATTTACTTTCATTTACTTCAAGATTGTCTATTCCTTTACTTTGGTTCACCTAAAAATTGGCTACTCTGCCACCAAAGGTATCATGTTGTAAGTTGTTTATTTACATGTACATGTAAATAGCAGGAAATGAAAGTTGAAATTGTTCTCGATCATATTCATCTTTTGATCTCAAACCCAAATGTCTTAAGTGTATAGCAAAAACAATAGAATTGGATTTGCCGTTCCAATATTTTCTGAGGGGACTGTACATGTATATATCAGCCGTTCGACAAATGTTAGTCATAATCTATGTTTTTGAAGTAACCTAGTAAACAGAAAAAATCCTTTCACAGATCAGCACTATACAGTAAAGTACAAGAGATTTTAGCTTGATTGGGTGTATTGCTATGAAACAGTTATTTGAATCTAATCCTGCCCCTTATTAAAATCTGTAAGATGAACTATATTTTCTTATACACTCTTAGAAGAAAAGGTTCAATATAGAACCTTAAAGAGTTCTGTTGGGTGCTTCATATTTGGAATCCTTAAGATACTATATAGAACCCTTTCTAAGGGTTCAATCAAAAGACCCCTGCAGGGTTCTTTGTAGCCTGTGAAAAGGTTCTGTATACCCCATGGAAATAGGGTTTTTTTTGTTTGTTTTGTTTTATACATATTTGGACAAGCAAACATTTGATCAGTTTTGAAACAGTGCCTATTAATGAAATTGATATACTTGAACAAAACCACAAGGAAAATGCAACAAGTTTTCAATGATTTATTCAACAGAAATGTCAATAGATGTGATAAATCTTCTGTGGAAAAAGTAAGTACACCCTTGGCCTCAGAATCTAGTATTGCCCCCTTTAGCAGAAGTAACTTCTTGTAGACATTTTTCATAATTGTCCATCAGGCTTGCTGGAATTTTTGACCACTCTGCTATGCAGTATTCTTTCAGTTGCAAGCTGTTTGAGGGGTTTTCTTGCATGTACTGCCCATTTCAAATCCCCCCACAACATTTCAATGGGATTCAAATCTGAGCTTTGACTAGGCCATTCCATAACCCTCCATTTCTTCTTCATGGAGGAATTTTCCTGTGTCATTCCTCTTTATTACACATAACTTCCTTTATGGATTTTAATGTTTGGATTTCTTTATATGTGCGGATTTCTTGAGTTAATACCAAAATCTAGTGAAAATGTCATGTGAATAGCCTCATTGGAAATGTATTTACTAAAAAAATGTTGATGCGTTCAGTACTTATTTCCCCCATTGTATGCTTTAAGATGAATCAGCTGGCACAGGGGTTAATATAGTCCTATAAAATAACTATCAGTGTTTGGACATGGCAAAAGAATAGGAGATTGGGAGCTGATTTGTTTAAATTTGTTTTTATGTGATAGCGACACAAGCATTCAAATAACAAAGTACATTTTTTAAACTTCATCAGTAATGTGTCAGCTTTATTTATATTTCTATACTAGCTTGTGGGCTCCAGAATGGCGCAACACATGTTTGAAAAATGTTCATCCCTCTCATCCAGAGATCACCCTGTCATTTGTGGCTGGAATAATTAGCTATGATGTCTGGATGGGAGGGATGGTATACTTGCATTCCCCTGTCAATCACAGTGACACTAGCCAATCATGGGCATCTGTGAGCTCATGCATACAGAAGGGGTGGATAGCACTTTTCCTCTAAGCGTGTTATGCCACCCCATGACACAGCATAAGCAGTAGTTTGAAAAGATGTTTGCAAGTTGCAAATGATCTGCAGGTCATACTTTCATCACACTAAGCTGATATTCATATTATCTTTTCACTGTAGGGGTAGTATGTGATATATGCAGTGTATTAAATGTTATTGCTGTTTTGCATATCCAAACACCAGGCTTATTATCCAATAACTAGATAGAATTCAATGCAAAAATGTAAGTACACCCTTGGCCTCAGAAGCTAGTATTGCCCCCTTTAGCAGAAGTACCTTCTTGTAGGCATTTTGCATAATTATCCACTAGGTTTGCGGGAATTTTTGACCACTCTTCTATGCAATATTCTTTCAGTTGCAAGATGTTTGAAGGTTTTCTTGTAAGTACTGCCCATTTCAAATCCCCCCACAACATTTCAAATCTGGGATTCAAATCTGGGCTTTGATTATGCCATTCCATTACTTCTCAATTTCTTCTTTTTGAGCCATTCCTTAGTGGATTTGGTAGTGTGCTTAGGATCATTATCCTGTTGAAAGGTCCACTTTCAGTTCAACTACAACTTTTGGACAGATGGCTTCACATTATCTTCAAGCACTCTTTGGTATGATGGAGAATTCATACAGATGGTACTCAACCAGAATAAACTTTTTGCGGCTGCTGGTATGGCTGCAGTTGCAGTGACAACATACATTTGCTGCTCTTGACCGCTAAGTGGCGCTATAACTACAGATTTTCACAAGAATGTGTTACAGCTCATTTTGCAAGTAACTGTCTACCCTGCTTGCCAGTGGGCTAGATTTGACATTTGCATTCAGTGGAGAATACAAGAAAAACACAAATTAAAAACAAATCATATTAACAGAACCAAATTTAGTACTCAAAATTGCATGTAAGCATTTGTTGTTTAGAATGAATTCAAGCAGAATAGTAAATGTCAAGACTGTGTTCTGTGCTTACTACCCCGTATTTTATTTTGTTAAACTTTAGAAAGATGTGCATTATTATTTATATAATTGTATCTTGCATTATTTAGTCGTTGCAATAAAATAAAAAGATTGTTTATTACTCTGCATGGGAGCATTAAGAGTGGTAGCCTAGTTGTCTAATACTCTACATTAATTAGTAGGCTTTATTGTCAAATGTTGCGACCGCATTATTTAATATTTGTCACAAATACAAATATTTGAAATGTACATTTAATAATGAGAAATGTTGCATTTCAATAGGTGCTTTATTCGTTATCTGTCCTTTTTATTAGTAGTAGGTGTATTATTAATTGAAACATTCTTTGGAAAAAACCCCAATAATCAGAACTAGCAATTACACCCCCATCCCCCCAACCCAAAATTTACACCATGATCAACTGTAATATGTGTAGAATGTAATTTCATTTGTAACATTATTGGTGTTTCGAATCGATTGTTAGTTTGTAATTAAAAATCAGATAAAAACACTAAAAGCCCCCCTCCATTGCACATATTGGTTGATTAGTTGGTTGTAGGTAGCTTTGAAGATGAAGAGAAGCACTGCCCAGCAAGCTATTTTGCATTGCTGGTCAGAGAGGGACATAAAAAAAACATTTGCTCATTAGTAGGTAGTATATTAATATGGTGTAATCTAGCTAACAACACTCCATGTCTATTGTAGCTAGCTTGCTAATTCATTGCAATTTAGCCATAACAATCAATATAATAAGTTAGCTAAAAAAAATGCCTTGTTATGTTAGCTAAATTTTATTTTAATTGTTCCCATTATCATCAACAAGAAGGTTGTTCACACTGGACGTCATGTTCACAAAGTCTCACAATAAGTGAAGTATATAAGTTTTCTTCAGTTACAGTGTGCTTTCATTTGGACTGTTATTATGCCCTGTAGAATTTGTTTTAATGAAACAATCACTTGATCATAAATGCTTGATAGATAGATTGATTGCTTGATTGATTGATGGATTAGACAGATAGATGGATAGGGAGGTAGATAACCAGAAATTATGCAGTGGCACTGCAGATATAACAAAGGTCATTTTTTCAGTGTATTCATTAATTTTTTTTTTTTTATTTAATAAAATTAATATCAGGAAGCATACCTATTCACACTTCTATTCAACCCCCCCAATGTTCAAACCAAATCTACATCCATGAGACACAGATGAAATTATGCATTTATATCAAATGAGATCATTCCTATGTTTTCAGGGTCCTATGTTCTGAGGGTCCTATGTTCCCAGTGTCCTAGGTTCCCCAGTTCAATATTCTGTTAAAACACATTAAGATAACATTTCACAAGGTTTTATGTAGTCAGGAATTAATTTCCAAGGGCTCTAGTAACTTTATTATCTTTTAACTTTAAACACCAAAACACACTTAAATTAATAACAATATACGTTAGTTTAAACATACATTAGTATCCATTCTTCATCCACACTTGAAATTTATGAAAGTTGTGAACTTGGAAAATTAACTAGGTTGCACATGCTGAACCCTCATTTGTACTTCTCTAAAAAATAGCTGTTAGTCTACATTCATACATAAATACAGTTCATCTCCATAAATGAACAATAGTGTAATGTATACACTAAACTGAAGAAATGCCATACTGTAACCTATAAAACACAGTAAACAGTCATAAAAGGAATCAAATGTTAAGGATGAACATGTCCCAGTTCTCATTAAGCTTTAAAATACCTACTCTATATCATTTCAAGGATGCATTGGCTAGTAGCTTTCCAGTATGATGGTAATTGTCTGAGGCCCTGACTGTACGGTTTTTTTAATCTGGTTAGTTGGACCTCCAGTTCCCTCCACTTCCTACATAACTAAAGAGGCAGGAAAATAATCATTCCACTTTATTTTGCCCCAAGTCACATATCAAGGATGATGAGGCACACATGAGCCCCTCAGATAGGGACATTTTCACATGTCATTTTTGCACTTAAGTTAATGCAGAGCATATATGCGTGTGTGCATGAGCATGTGTTTGTAGAAGGTATAGGTGGAAAAGGTGGTGCCCTTTAAAATGTTTTTTAAGCAAAAATGTATTTTCAGGAGTGCCTTATGGGATTAATGCCCTAGTGTGTGTGAGAGAGAGTGTGTGAATATTTGTCTAGGGCACTGGCACTTAAAATAAATGTGTATCATGAATATCAAGACAATATTGTTTACTTTGCAACTTTACTTTATTCACAAAACCATATTCCACTTTCCGTTCCACTGGCATATGATATTAATTAATTACATGTTTAAAAAAAAAAAAAAGAAATTGGCATGCACTCTGTATGTGCACATTTCATATTCTCTTTGGGGGCTGTGCCCTGGATGTTTGAAATGTCTAGAGGCACCACTAGTGCATGCTATGTGCCCCTTTTTTTTTCCTTTTCATTTTTTGCCCCTGTTAAAGTCTCTGCATGCCGCTGTTCTATTATAACTATATCACCGCATTGGTATGTGGACATTTCAGCATAGAGATGTCAGTCACAGCTAAAAATAAAAAAAGGTGACCAAAATTATCTTAATTAAAATAAATGCAGAAACATACAGAAATAGACTAGAAAAAGACTAGCATATTTGAAGGCAAAAACAAACTGGATTAAATTAAATGGTAAATGGTCTGCACTTATATAGCGCTTTTTTAACCTTAGCACTTTACACTGTGTCTCATTCACCCATTCACACACACACACACACACACACACACACCAATGGTAGCATAGCTGCCATGCAAGGCACTAACTTGCCATCGGGAGCAACTCGGGGTTCAGTGTCTTGCCCACTTGACACTTCGGCATGCGGAGTCACGTGGGCTGGGAATCAAACCGCCAACCCTACGATTAGTGGACAACCCGCTCCTCAACCTGAGCCACAGCCGCCCAAATTACATACATAAATCATGATGTCATGAGTTAGATTTAAAAAAATACAAGGCTTATTATGTGCCATATAAATCTGGGGAACATAGGACCCTGGGAATGTAGATACACTTCCTATCAAAAATAACTGCTTGAATGTGATATACTCGCAAAAACGTACATGCATGCACACCTCTTTATTTTTATTTTTAAGATTTCACTTCTGGCTGGGGGATGAGTCACTGTGACACATTTACAAATCAAAAGCTTTTAACAGCACAGCAGCTAGGGTGTTTGACAGGCATCTGGGAAACACAAAAACAGTCCACTGCAGCCTCGCACGTGAAGTTAAAGAACTTTTTGTAATCCAATTTAAGAGCATCTGCTAAATAAAATTTCCTCATTTGTCGACGTTTCCCCAAATTATCTTCTAAATTCTCATATCCAAATCTCTTTGTAAACGATGTGTCCAAAGAGCACAAACATGATGCACATCCCCTGATTGATTACTGAATGGATGTTTAACATGTACATAAGAATTACATGGTGTTAGAATTAAGGTGAGATATGGATGGCAAAAAAGCCATTTTTGTGCATACTGGTCAGTTTTCAGATTTTGCTTCGATAGTGTCTTATTTAACACTGATACCATAAAAATGACAAAAGTTCACATTAAAATGTTTATTTTTAGGCATTTGGTGTTCTTGCATCTGCCAATTTCTCCGAACTTTGTCATAATTTAGCATTTTTAAGCCAGATATATCTCCGTGATCACTCTTGAAAACAGCGAGTGTTTGGTATCGTTGAAAAGATCATTCCCTTTAGTGTCATGATAGCTGGTCTAAATATGGTCATTTCCTTTTTAGAGATCACCAATAGTGAGAAACTACAGGCTGACCTAAACAAGAAGACAGAATTTAATTGGCTAAGGAAGTTTAAAGTTAATTTCTGGCGATGTATGTCATTTGTCAAAATGCGTCACGTGATGTGTTCTGCTTGCTTACAACAGAGACATCATGTTAAGTTCTTGTCCGATACCAGTCGGAACCAAAATTTGGAGTGCAGTGACTGATTACCTCTTGTCTGGGCCCGGGAAGAAGTAACACTGATGCAGATATCAGTGAAAGCTTCTTAGTTTTAATATTCAGAAAGCATTGTGTATATAGAAAGGAAATATTGATAAAGAGTGATAAATGTCAATTGGAACAGGTTGAATCAGATTGAATCAGGACATCTATTGCTTAGGTTCGAGTGATACAGGAACTAAAGGTGGCTATTCTACAGGAGGCAAGAAGAAGAAGAGCCAAGAGAGAGTGAGGTCGAAAGGCAGAGTGAATAGGAATGAGCAAAACAACATGCTCCAAGAACACAAAACAATTCTGTTCCGGTACATGGTGACCAGAGACCTTCAAAATTGAGATGCAGAGATCATGCCTTGAAACTTATCACATCAATACAATAAAAAGACATGGGGAAAATACAGAAATTCCATGCAAAAAAATAAACAGACGTAAGCAGTTTTCCATAGCCCAATAAGTAAGTAAGGAAAGTACATGAAAAAAAGACTCTGTTCCTGAGAAAGAGGAAACAAGCATTAGTGCATCGAGGCGTAAAATACATGCGATGAATAACTCTGTAGGAATATCCTCTATGTCTGCCCTCCTCTCATCACGTCTCTGTACGTACATTGTTTTAATAAGCTTTGAAAATAACAATATCAGTCACTGCTGATTTTTTTATTTGATAACATAAAAATAATGATATCATATTCTTATTACTATTAATTTATTCCGTTATATTTGATTGCCATTTACAAACCACCAACATAAAGCGAAAGCGTCACAATTCCAGTCTTTTGCAAACCGTCCCTTTGTGCCACCTGGTGGTAATTTCTCAAATGACTTTCACATGTGACTGATTTGTATTTACCTCTGTGGCCTTGCGGCGGCAGTACATGCAACAGTAATGGTTGTAATGGTACTGTAGTGGAATCAATGAATGCAAACTATCCAGTCCCTGAGGCAGTGAAGCAACCCTAAACTATAACATTTCCACCACTGTGCTTCACAGTTGGTATGAGGCGCTTCTCCTGAAAAGCTACCTTTGGTCTGCGCCAAACATGTCAACTGTTAATGTGGCCAAACAACTCTTTGATTTGTCTGTCCAGAGCACATTCCAAAAGGCCTGGTCTTTGTCTATATGCTCATTGGCAAACTATAGCATTGCAAAGGCTTTTTCAAGACTTACTAGCAGATCCTATGATGAAATTTTGTCGTTCTTAGAGACTTCTTTTTGCGTCAGATGGTCTGCTCTTGGACTAAATTTGCTAGGATGGCCAGTTGTGGACAAATTTCTGAAGGCCTTACAGAACTCTTTAGACCTTGGCATGATGACACCACACACCTCAATAGTAAAGGGAACACCAGACACTAGATATGAGAGGGGTGTAAATAAGACCGGTTCCACCTGCACTCCCTAAGCAGGTTCTAATCACTGGCATCCAATAATGAACACCTGATTCTAATTTTATGGATTTGAAGGTGTGATAAATGTAGGGGTGTACTTACTTTAATGAGACTGATCAGGTTTTTTTTGTTAATTTAAATTGTGAAAATTACAAAAAAATGTAAATTTTGTGTCATTTGATAGTGTATCAACTTTATTAATAGCCACTGTTTCAAAGAGGATCAAATGTTTGCTTGTCTAAATGTCAAAAAAGTCAACAATTTCCATGGGGTGTACTAATTTTTTCACATGACTGTGTGTGTGTGTGTATAGTTGGGAAAATTAGCTAATTAGATTGAGCTGCCCACATTCTCCACCATTATATGTTGGAGACACTAGCAGATCAGCTCAGATGGGGAAAATTTGCTAATTTAATATTTCTGATAATTTATTCATCCAGTGATAAGTTGAAATTAGTGTACTTATTAATTATGCATTAGATAATACCTCTGTGGCCACCGGCAATAATATCCAAAATATAGTGAAACACTCTATAGAGCATAGTAACAAGATCGGCAGTTCAAGGCAGTAGACTTATCAAGCAAATAAGATGCGTATATTTAAGACAGACGAGACTTTATTAAACTATTCTACTACACAGAAAGTAATCTAACACACAAATGCGCACACACAAACAGGGGTGAAAATGGCTTTGAACAGAGAGTATGAACTTACAAGTTTCTAGCACCGTATCCTATTTTACAGTTCATGACTTGAACAAACCATCAACTTATTAATTTACTTTTGCTTCTTTTAAACATATTATATGCACCAATTCAGCGAGAATTTGGGGTACCGTGTTTGCCTTTTGAATTGTTGTTCCAAATGGGGATTCCCTCATTACGTCCTTGTGCAAAAGGGATTCCTGCAATGGTTATTGGTCAGTGTCTGGTTGGCATTTGAGTGGCGTCTTGGAAGACTTGCTTAATGAGCTTGGCGGCGGTTCTAGACTGAGGAACCAAGCAGAGGTAATCTCCCCGAAGATGTTGACTGGGGAGAACTCTCTGATGACTTTGTCCAGCTCTGTCCCTCATCTGTTTGTTGTTTTGCAGAGACTCTTTGGTGTCATAGGATTTTAACTCTTTCTGGCTAGTCCAGTCCTCTAAGGATTCCAACCAATCAGTGGTGGTCTTTTAGGATGACTGGTGGATAGTTTGGTCTTCCCCTCCAATTAATTTGCATGATACTTTTGGGTCCATGCTTGCTGTTACTTTGTGGTGGTTGGGTCTTTACTCTTATATATGGAATTACATAGTGAGTTATCAAAATCTGTGGTTCATTAGTATTCTGGAAATGTTAGAACTAAAACAGATACCAAATATCACATATTTGACTTTATAATGACTAACTTGCCAAATATATTGGCCTAAATACGAGATAATAAAAGCCTAATAGTTAAATTTGTGTTATATACATTCGTAATGTATTTTACAGAGCCTATAGTGAGGGGGAAAAAGTATTTGATCCCATGCTGATTTTGTATGTTTTCCCACTGACAAAGAAATGATCAGTCTATAATTTTAATGGTAGATTTATTTGAACAGTGAGAGACAGAATAACAACAAGAAAATCCAGAAAAACGCATGTCAAAAATGTTATAAATTGATTTGCATTTTAATGAGGGAAATAAGTATTTGACCCCCTCTCAATCAGAAAGATTTCTGCTCCCAGGTGTGTTTTATACAGGTAACGAGCTGAGATTAGGAGCACACTCTTAAAGGGAGTGCTCCTAATCTCAGCTCGTTACCTGTATAAAAGACACCTGTCCACAGAAGCAATCAATCAATCAGATTCCAAACTCTCCACCATGGCCAAGACCAAAGAGCTCTCCAAGGATGTCAGGGACAAGATTGTAGACCTACACAAGTCTGGAATGGGCTACAAGACCATTGCCAAGCAGCTTGGTGAGAAGGTGACAACAGTTGGTGCGATTATTCGCAAATGGAAGAAACACAAAAGAACTGTCAATCTCCCTCGGCCTGGGGCTCCATGCAAGATCTCACCTCGTGGAGTTGCAATGATCATGAGAACAGTGAGGAATCAGCCCAGAACTACACGGGAGGATCTTGTCAATGATCTCAAGGAAGCTGGGACCATAGTCACCAAGAAAACAATTGGTAACACACTACGCCGTGAAGGACTGAAATCCTGCAGCGCCCGCAAGGTCCCCCTGCTCAAGAGAGCACATATACATGCCAGTCTGAAGTTTGCCATTGAACATCTGAATGATTCAGAGGACAACTGGGTGAAAGTGTTGTGGTCAGATGAGACCAAAATGGAGCTCTTTGGCATCAACTCAACTCTCCGTGTTTGGAGGAGGAGGAATGCTGCCTATGACCCCAAGAACACCATCCCCACCGTCAAACATGGAGGTGGAAACATTAAGCTTTGGGGGTGTTTTTCTGCTAAGGGGACAGGACAACTTCACCGCATCAAAGGGACGATGGACGGGGCCATGTACCGTCAAATCTTGGGTGAGAACCTCCTTCCCTCAGCCAGGGCATTGAAAATGGGTCGTGGATGGGTATTCCAGCATGACAATGACTCAAAACACACAGAAAAGGCAACAAAGGAGTGGCTCAAGAAGAAGCACATTAAGGTCCTGGAGTGGCCTAGCCAGTCTCCAGACCTTAATCCCATAGAAAATCTGTGGAGGGAGCTGAAGGTTCGAGTTGCCAAACGTCAGCCTCGAAACCTTAATGACTTGGAGAAGATCTGCAAAGAGGAGTGGGACAAAATCCCTCCTGAGATGTGTGCAAACCTGGTGGCCAACCACAAGAAACGTCTGACCTCTGTGATTGCCAACAGTGGTTTTGCCACCAAGTACTAAGTCATGTTTTGCAGAGGGGTCAAATACATATTTCCCTCATTAAAATGCAAATCAATTTATAACATTTTTGACATGTGTTTTTCTGGGGGGGGGGGGGGGTTTGTTGTTATTCTGTCTCTCAATGTTCAAATAAATCTACCATTAAAATTATAGAATGATCATTTCTTTGTCAGTGGGCAAACATACAAAATCAGCAGGGGATCAAATACTTTTTTCCCTCACTGTAATAGTTAATTTGCTAAGTATAATAGTATGTATATACATTAATAAATACATTTTGGGATTATAGGCATGGGCAACATCCGTTTGCAGATAATAACAATCAACTTGTGAGGCATGTGGTATGAACACAGATAAATAACAGCAATAATGATAACAAACTGAGTTGGTAAATGGCGCACTTATATAGCGCTTTTATCCAAAGCGCTTTACAGTGTGTCTCATTCACACACACACTCACACACCAATGGTAGCAGAGCTGCCATGCAAGGTGCTAATTTGCCATTGGGAGCAACTTGGGGTTCAGTGTCTTGCCCAAGGACACTTCGGCATGTGGAGTCGCGTGGGCCGGGAATCGAACCGCCAACCCTACGATTAGTGGACAACCCGCTCTACCACCTGAGCCACGGCTACCTCATTATAAGCCTTATATAAAACGTAATACATTGAAATAGATTTCATGTAACAGAAATGAAATGTTTCTGTCCTCTGCCCTGTGAGTGGTGTGAAGAGCTAATTCAACAAGGTAAGCATGTTCCATCTCCCAGTCATTGTCCTTGTAGGCTATATGGAGTGCTCTGATTGTGGAATGTGTGAACAGGGGATGCTTTGGGTTCCTGGGTGAGAGCAAAATGTCTCATTCCAAAGGGGGTTCCCCCCCTTCCTTCCTGATGTCATCGACTTTACTGATGAGGGCCCTTGGATTTAATATGTTGGGTGATCCAACTGGTCTAGGCCAAAGACCTAAATCAATAGGCTTGACAGAGGTTTCTGTGGTTGAGAGGATAGCTGGGATAAGGCAGATGCAAACAGGCGGTAATTAAGTGTCTCCTCAGTGTCCGCTGAGTGAGAACTCAATGATGTATGGTCTCCTGGGCTGTTGCTTGTACACTGAGATTCCCTCTCTGTCTATCTATCTCTCTCTCTCTCTCTCTCTCTCTATATATATATATATATATACACACACACACACAGTGCGGTGAAAAAGATTTACTGATTTCGTCTGTTTTTGTGTACATCACGTACTAAATAAAACTAAGGCAACCTGAGTAATCACACAATACAATTTTTATTTATTTCTACTTTTTTTATTGATGCAAAAAAAATTATCCAACACTTAATCAGTCACCCCATGTGAAAAACTACTTGCCCCCTTAAACAATTGCTGTACTCTTGGAGGAATTTAGGATGGTCGGACACTTCTGGGAAGGTTCACTACTGTGCCGTGTTTTTCCATTTGGATATAATGGCTCTCACTGTGGTTTATTGGAGTCCCAGAGCCTTTGAAATAGCTTTGTAAACCTTTCCAGACTAATGTATTTCAATCACCTTCTTCCTCAAAATTTCTGGAATTTCTCTTAATTTTGGCATAGTGTGTTACTGAGTAAGACCTTTTAACCAACTTCATGCTGTTGAAAGAGTTCTATTTAAGAGTTGATTTGATTGAACAGGGTTTGCAGTAATCAGGTTGCTGGTTGCAGTAAATATGGTAGTGTCTAGTCCAGCTGAACCCAATTATGAATGCAGTTTCATAGATTTGGGGAATTAGTAACTATGGGGTAAATACATTTTCACACAGGCCCAACTCGTATTGGATAACATAATTTAAAAACTGTATTTTGTGTTACTCAGGTTGCCTTTATTTTATCTTAGATTTTGTTTTAATTTTTGAAACAATTTAGTATGAGATACACAAAAACACAAGAAATCAGGATGGGGCAAATCTTCACAGCACTGTGTATGTATGTGTGTGTATATATATATATATATATATATATATATATATATATATACCACCTTAGCGTAAGTGGTGATCCAAAAGAACATTCCACAAAGCAATTTCACCTTATGCATTCTTCGAATTATAGAACTGTTTTACTATAAAAAAAAAAAGTTATTTGTTCTCCAACGGTTCTATATAGTACCATTCTTTTGGGAAAAGGTTCTATTGGCTAAGTACAGAACCCCAGGGATCTATATCAAACCCCAAGGAACCTTTTTTTAAAGAGTATACAACCACTGTATTGTAGGAGTGCATCATGACCTAGACACACCTGCACAGGACACACATGCGGATTGGGAATTTTTTTTGTAAGATTCATTTAAAACCTGCAATCACATGGACTAGGAACTATTTTTCCTAGAATCATCCTATAGAGTAGGTTATTGGTGTTAATCGATTCAGGTAAAGATGTCCCTGAACCTCACTCTACACATACACATAATTGTTTACAAATGTCAGTATGTTTACACCAGATTTTCCACCACGACATTTTGGTGTTGTCCAATGTGTCCTTGAATAATAAAGGTCACCAGACAAATTGCAGAAAATCTAGTCATCTCATTTTGGTGTTTATTTTGCACATTTTGGACTATGCATAGTATATGCGAATGTGGAGTGGGGGCGTGGTTGAGCGTCAGCTGTTAGCCTGAGTTTACTTGTGTGTGTCTGTTGGTGCTTTCAGTGCCTCCCATAATGAGCGAGCGAGAGAGAAAGAGATCCAGCATAGACACTTGTGTGTGTGTGTGTGTGTGGTTGAATGAGTCCGCTGAAAAGTGAAAGTAAAAGTAGATAGAATAAAAAGGCCTTTTGAGTTGCGATCAGCCTGCCTCCTGATTCCCGACCCAACCCAGAAGTGTTGCAGCAATAATAACTTGTTATTCAGTAATTAGTTGAATATTGAATAAGTTGATAATAAGTTGTTATACAATAATAACAAGAAAATAATCAAGTCAAATGAAAGATACAATTTTTTTATTACATTTTCTTTTCCACACTATTCAGAATAACACGGCAGTCGTGGAATTAGTGCAGCAAAATGTAAAATTGCATTTTGCCACATATATTTTCGCTTACAAAGAAATATTAAAATTTCAAATATAATTTGTTTCTCTTTATTTTTATGACAATTTTTTTGGTGGAACTTTATTGTTATGACAAAAATAGCAGAAGGATAGATTCAGTTGAATCTAGTGACCAAGTTCTGTTTCTGTAGAACTTCCGGTTTGGTCTGAATGATTAGATTTAAGGCTGAAATTCTAACAAGTACAATAAGGTAATTATTAGACAGTTTATTAGACAAGACAGCACTCTCCACCAGCATCATGGAACTGAGGGAATATCTTTTGGAAGAATGGTCTTCTATCCTTCTAGTTTCAGAGATTGTTGCATTGTTTTCATTTTTATTATTAATGAATATATTTTTCTACATGTATGCTTAGGTGAAGACTCAGCGTGGTACAGAGCTCCTTATTCAATCAGATAGTGACAGCATCATTAACGAGTGGTTCAAAGCCCTAACTGAAGCCATAAATATACATGTAAGAATACACACACAGAATTCCATATACAGTATACATGATCACCTAAGTCATCAAAACACATCACACATACCACATACAGTCTCCTCCAAAAGTATTGCAAAGTCAAGACCAGTTCTTTTGTTTTCATTTACTCATATTTACATCTAGATGTGTTAAACAACTTGGAACAAACATGGCACCTTTGGTGGCAAAAGTACTGAAACAGATAAAGTCTTAAAGTAAACAACTCTTAATATTTGGTGGCATATCCCTTGTTTACAGTAACTGCATCAAGCCGGCGACCCACTGACATTACCAAACTGTTGCATTCTTCCTTTGTGATGCTTTTCCAGGCTTGTATCACAGCTTCTTTTAGGTGTTTTTTTGTATTGGGGGCTTTCTCTTCATGCTCAATTGGGTTAAGGTCTAGTGTTTGACTTGGCCAGTGTAATACCTTCAAACTTCCCTGGGTCATTGTCTTGCTGCATGATGAAGTTTCTCCCAATTAGATTGGATGCATTTCTCTGTAAATTGGCAGACAGAATGTTTCTGTAGACTTCTGAATTCATTCTGCTGCTACCATCATGAGTTACATAATCAATAAAAATTTGTGCACCCATACCAGAAGCAACCATGCAAGCCCAAGCCATGACACTACCTACACCATGCTTGAATATTGAGTTTGCATATCCTTTCTTACTCCAAACTATGGCCTTTCCATCACTTTTGTCGAGATTTTTCCTCTGTATTTCTGTGAATTCCAATCTGGCCTTCTGATTCTTACTGCTGATGAGTGGTTTGCATTTTGTTATATGGCCTCTTTATTTCTGCTCTCTGGGTCTTCTTCGAACGGAGGATTGTAATACCTTCACCCCTGCCCTGTGTAGGTTGTTGATGAAACTGGCTGTTGCTTTTGGGGTTTTCTTCACTGCTCTCACAATTAGGGATGTCACGATGCCAAAAATCTAGTAGTCGGTACCGATACCACCAAAAGTACACGATACTCAATACCAAAGTCGATACCACGGTGTGGTAAAAAAATAAAATAAAAAATAAAAAAACTCTCCTAGAGGACATCCTCCTCTGGCTGATACTGGCAAAGAGAGAGGGAGAGGGGGGGTATTTTAGTTATCAAACACTGCACGTGCGTTTAGGAGTGCACCTCCACTCATTGTCAGAACAATGAGTGGAGGTGCACTCCTAAACGCACGTGCACTCACAGACTGACTCACAGACAGACTCATAGACACAGAATGCTTGCATTCAGAGTATAAGGTGTGCGTGCGCGTGTCTGTGAGTGCCGATACTAGCTTTCCTCTCTTTCCCACTCAGCGAGTCGGGGCAGAGCTAAACTTGTTAAGCTAACCTAATCTTCTGTAGTTTTTCCTGTGTGCTTATAGGCGTTCTTCTTCAGCACTTACGGACCGACTAAAACACTTGCGCGTTTTTGCTGCCCCATCAGGTCCGGAAGAATCGCAATCCCTGTACAATCGTTACAACGGTACAAACGCTACTGCAGAAAAACAAGTACAGTCACGTTTTAAGAATGTTGGTACCGACTTGGTACCGAAGTATCGGTTCTCGTGACATCCCTACTCACAATGTTTCTGTCACCAATTGCTGTTATTTTCAGTTCCCGACCTGTCTGCTGGTTGTTAGTACACCAGTGGTTTCTTTCATTTTCAGTACATTCCAAAATGTTGTATTGACTATGCCCAATGCCAAAGGCAAACAAAAATTGTTTAACACATCTAGATGTAAATATCAGGAAATAAAAGCTGAAATTCTGATCTATCATCTCATATTCACCTTTTGTTCTCAAACCCAAATGTCTTTAGTGTATAGCAAAAACAAAAGAATTGGCCTTACCATTCCAATACTTTCAGACTATGACTGTACATAGAGCACCATAGACACAGTGTATCCATATGCTTCTTTCTTGTCTTCTGTGTGCATGCATTTTGAGGCCTGGGAGTCTGATGAGGCTACTGAAGAAGACATGCCAGAATCTCCTGGACTAGAGAAACATGAGAAAGAGATACAAGACCAACAGAAGAAGACCAAAACAAGGCTGAGGAAATTTCTCACACGTAGACCCTCTCTGCAGGCTGTTAAAGACAAGGGTTACATCAAAGGTAAATATAGACATGCATAAATTTATACGTATACATTGGGATTTGCACATGACAATACCTTCACCATCTTGTTGTGTGTGTAGATCTGGTGTTTGGCAGTAATCTGATCAGTCTCTGTCAGAGGGAGAAAACTACTGTCCCTCACTTTGTCAAGTTGTGTATTGACTACATAGAGAATCAAGGTACCATAAGAAAATGTATTCAGTTGATATTAGTTCCTCAGGGTTAAGTAAGCAGTATAATGTTTTTTAAATCCAAACGTCAAATTGTTTTCACTACAAGACACATCTACTTGTAGTTAGACTAAGATTGTCATGCTACAGTGTATTTTGGGTATTTTAGGCTGGACGTTTCTCCTTGATGCAGAGAGAGGCATTAGTGATTAAAGAATAAATTTACCGCAGGAATTAATGAGGGAATAGTTAATGATTATACTTGCATTAACACCTTGAAAACAGTTGAAAAGGTTGGCTATTATTCAAAACTATGTGACTATGATTCAATTTCTACACTCATTACAAAAACCTGTTTTTCTGTTATTTTAGGTCTGAGTTTGGATGGTCTCTATAGAGTAAGTGGGAATCTGGCAGTCATACAGAAGCTGAGATTTGCTGTTAATCATGGTAATATATATATATATATATATATATAGATATATATAGATATATAAATATATATATGTATGTATGATAGTTATATACTGTAGGCTGTATATACAGTTGAAGTGAATGACACTGATTATATCGTTACACTTGTACCTGTCAAGAGGTGAGATATATTAGGCAGCAAGTGAACAGTCAGTTCTCAAAGTTGATGTGTTGGAAGTATGGCTGCACGATTATGGCCAAAATGATAATCCCGATTATTTTTATCAATATTGAGATCACGGATGTGCCGTTGACTTGCTGCATGACCCACTTTCACTTGAGATTCAATTCAGGAACAGATGTCCTGACAGTTTCCTTTAGAATTCGCAAGTATACTTCAGAATTCATTGTTCCATCAATGATGGCAAGCTTCCCTGGCCCAGCTGCAGAGGCCCAAACAATGATACTACCACCACCATGTTTCACAGATGAGATACTGTAAGGTTCTTATGCTGGAATGCAGTGTTTTCCTTTCTCCGAACATAACGCTTCTCATTTAAACCAAAAATGTTATTTTGGACTCATCCATCTACAAAACATTTTTCTAATAGCCCTGGCTTGCACACATGATCTTTAGCAAACTGCAGAAGGGCAGCATTGTTCTTTTGAGAGAAGAAACTTTCTCCTTGCAACCCTGCCATACACACCATTGTTGTTCAGTGTTCTCCTGATGGTGGACTCATGAGCATTAATATTAGCCAATGTGAGAAAGGCCTTTAGTTTCTTAGAAGTTACCCTGGGTTCCTTTGTGACATCGCAGGCTACAACATCGTTGTTGTTCGACCACTCCTGTGGAGGGTAACAATGGTCTTGAACTTCTTCCATTTGTACACAATCTGTCTGACTATGGATTGGATCATGAGTTGCATCATATATCAACAGGGGTATACCCAAGTATCCTGGCAAAATTCCCCCATTGGCCCTTCTCTATCATCCTAATAATCCCCATCTCAGAATTGGCTACATCACTCTCTCTTCTCCACTAGTAACTGCTGTGTGGTGGGTGTTCTGGTGCACTTTGGCTGCCATCGCATCATCCCTGTGTATGGTACACTAGTGGTGGTTGAAGAGATCCCCCCATACTATGTAAAGTGCTTTGAGTGTCTGGAAAAGCGGTATATACAGTGCCAAGAAAAAGTATGTGAACCTTTTGGAATTTCATGGTTTTCTGAATAAATTTGTCGAAAAATGTGATCTAATCTTCATCTAAGTCAAGGGTATTGACAAATATAATGTGCCTAAAATAATTACACAAAAAAAATTCTGATCCCTCATGTCTTTATTGAACACACTCATTCAAAATTCAAAATGGCAGTGGAAAAAGTAAGTGAACCCTTACAATTAATAACTGGTTGACCCCACCTTGGCAGCAATAGTCTCAACCAGGCGCTTCCTGTAGCTGTGGATCAGACCTGCACATCGTTCAGGAGGAATTTTAGCCCATTCTTCCTGGCAGAACTGCTTTAGCTCTGTCATATTCTTTGGATGTCTCATGTGTATGGCTCTCTTCAAGTCATTCCATAGCATCTCTATTAAGTTGAGGTCTGGGATCTGACTTGGCTACTCCAAAAAGCGGATTTTGTTTTTCTGAATCCATTCTGTTGTGGACTTGCTCCAGTGTTTTGGGTCGTTGTCCTGTTGCGTCACCCAACTTCTACAATGTTTCAGCTGACGTACAGACATTCTCACATTATCCTGAAGAATTGTCTGATATACTTGGGATTTCATCTTCCCCTCAATGATTGCAAGCTGGCTAGGCCCTGATGCAGCAAAGCAGGCCCAAATCATGATGTTTCCTCCACCATACTTTACGGTTGGGATGATGTTTTCATGATGATATGCCGTGCCCTTTCTACACCAGATGTATTGCTGTGTGGTTTTTCCAAATAGTTCAATCTTAGTTTCATCAGTCCACAAAACATTTTGCCAATACCACTGTGGAGTGTTAATGTGCTCTTTTGCAAACTTCAGGCATGCAGCAATGTTCTTTTTAGTAAGCAGTGGCTTCCTTCGTGGTGTCCTGCTGTATATACCCTGCTTGTTCAATGATTTACGTATTGTAGACTCATGAACAGAGATGTTAGCCAGTTCCAATGATGCCTTCAGATCTTTGGCTGTCATTCGGGGTTGTTTCTTTACCTCATTGATGAGTCTTCATTGTGCTCTTGGTGTCATTTTGACTGGGCGCCCACTTCTTGGTAGAGTAGCAACAGTCCTGTTAGATTTCCATGTATCTCAGGAATCTCAGATTATGCCTTTCAGATCTTCCGTCATGCCTTTCAGCCTGTTCTACAATTACTTCTATTAACTTTTAGTTCTGTGCTTAGAAAGTGTGGTTCTCCTCAGAGTGTTTCAGATCGATCTGGGGAGCCTAAATGAACACACACTAACACATGCATGCTCAAATAGACATCCGAGTTTATTCATACAAACCAAGAGTATTTATACACATTGATAACAGCAGTGCGTGGACAGTTTCTACTGGTGCAGGGGCCAGACAGATAGACAAAATACACAGCACACTATGAAAATAAGTCTTTTCAAGAGACAGAAAATACATATGCCAGCTATAAGAAAGGATGGCAGTTGATCAGCTTATTTAAGAGGTAATTAAATGTATACATTCATCATGGGTATTTGACAGCAGTTCATAATATAAGAGAGTACATGATATAAGAGAATTTCCTATCAAGTCCCAAAGTGTCTCCATTTGTAGAATGTTTGCCTAACTGTACACTGTTGAATTTCTAATGTTTTTGAAATCACTTTGTAACCCTTGCCAGCTTTATATAAATCAACAATTCTTGATCGTAGATCCTCTGAAAGCTCTTTTTGCCGAGGCTTGGCTCACATAAGCGTGTGCTTCTTGTGCAGAACAAACTCCAAAAGTTTGAGGGGTTTTTATCACTCAAAGTAGCTGTAGTCCACACCTCCAAACTCATTTTCTTAACGAGACTCCAATTAGCTTTTTTGAGGTCATTAACTCAAGGGTTCACATACTTTTTCCACAAGCACTATGAGGTTTTTTTTGGTTGTTCTCAATAAAGACATGAAGGATCAGAATTTGTTTTGTGTTATTATTTTAGACACATTATATTTGTCAATAGCCTTGACTTAGATGAAGATCAGATCACATTTTATGACAAATTTATTCAGAAAACCATGAAATTCCAAAAGGTTCACATACTTTTTCTTGCCACTGTAAATGTAACTGTAAACCGATATTAAATGAAAACCTGACTGCCAGCAGGGCAATAATCCAAAACATACATCAAAACCAACACAAAAATGGTTTACTGACCACAGATTCAAGGTCCTGCCATGGCCATCCTAGTCCCCTGACTTGAATCCCATAGAAAATTGAACTGAAGAAATTTTCATTTTGGTCCTGTGTTGATTACAGAAAACCCCAAATGAATTAAAACTTGTGAACCATATTCTTGTTTTTTTTATTGTTTTTTTTTAATATTAAAGATGTACAGTATCTCACAAAAGTGAGTACACCCCTCACGTTTTTGTAAATATTTGATTATATCTTTTAATGTGACAACACTGAAGAAATGACACTTTGCTACAATGTGAAATAGTGAGTGTACAGCTTGTGTAACAGTGTAAATTTGCTGTCCCCTCAAAATAACTCAACACACAGCCATTAATGTCTAAACCTCTGGCAACAAAAGTAAGTACACCCCTAAGTGAAAATGTCAAAATGGGGCCCAATTAGCCATTTTCCCTCCCTGGTGTCATGTGACTTGTTAGTATTACAAGGTCTCAGGTGTGAATGGGGAGCAGGTGTGTTAAATTTGGTGTTATTGCTCTCACACTCCCTCATACTGATCACTGGAAGTTCAACATGGTACCTCATGGCAAAGAACTCTCTGGGGATCTGAAAAAACAGAATTGTTGCTCTACATAAAGATGGCCTAGGCTATAAGAAGATTGCCAAGACCCTGACACTGAGCTGCAGCACGGTGGCCAAGACCATACAGTGGTTTAACAGGACAGGTTCCACTCAGAACAGGCCTCACCATGGTCGACCAAAGAAGTTGAGTGCACGTTCTCAGCGTCATATCCAGAGGTTGTTTTTGGGAAATAGACGTGAGTGCTGCCCGCAATGCTGCCGAGGTTGAAGGGGTGGGGGGTCAGCCTGTCAGTGCTCAGACCATACGGCGCACACTGCATCAAATTGGTCTGCATGGCTGTCATCTCAGAAGGAAGCCTCTTCTAAAGATGATGCACAAGAAAGCCCGCAAACATTTTGCTGAAGACAAGCAGACTAAGGACATGGATTACTGGAACCATGTCCTGTGCTCTGATGAGTCCAAAATAACCTAATTTGTTCAGATGGTGTCAAGTATGAGTGGCGGCAACAAGGTGAGGAGTACAAAGACAAGTGTGTCTTGCCTACAGTCAAGCATGGTGATGGGAGTGTCATGGTCTGGGGCTGCATGAGTGCTGCCGGCACTGGGGAGCTACAGTTCATTGAGAGAACTATGAATGCCAAAATGTACTGTGACATACTGAAGCAGAGCACAATCCTCTCCCTTCAGAGACTGGCCCGCAGGGCAGTATTCCAGCATGATAACGACCCCAAACACACCTCCAAGACGACCACTGTCTTGCTAAAGAAGCTGGACTAAACCCTATTGAGCATCTGTGGGGCATCCTCAAATGGAAGGTGGAGGAGCACAAGTTCTCTAACATCCACCAGCTCCGTTATGTCATCATGGAGGAGTGGAAGAGGACTCCAGTGGCAACCTGTGAAGCTCTGGTGAGCTCCATGCCCAAGAGGGTTAAGGCAGTGTTGGAAAAGAATGGTGGCCACACAAAATATTGACACTTTGAGCCCGATTTGGACATTTTCACTTAGGGGTGTACTCACTTTTGGTACCAGTGGTTTAGACATTAATGGCTGTGTGTTGAGTTATTTTGAGGGGACAGCAAATTTACACTGTTACACAAGCTGTACATGCACTACTTTACATTGTAGCAAAGTCTCATTTCTTCAGTGTTGTCACATGAAAAGATATAATCAAATATTTACAAAAATGTGAGGTGTGTACTCACTTTTGTGAGATACTGTATGTTGTACAATCATTCTGCCCCAGAAAATGAACAGTTCAAAATTACTGAAAGCCAAATATTGCCATGACATTCATGTTCATGATGAGTTTATGAAAACGTCCAACCGCAGCTGTACATGCTGGAACAGGTTGGTTAGTTCCAGTGAAGGGAAACTAATGTACAGCATACAGTCCCCTCCAAAAGTATTGGAACAGCATATCCAGATCCAGTATCACTTGAAAAATGGGTGGGTTCAAACAAAAGGTGCCATGTTCTTTAAATTGTTTGATATATCTCAATGTAAATATCAGGAAATTAAATCTGAAATTCTGACCTACCATCTCAAATTCATCTCAAACCCAAATGTCTTCAGTGTACAGCAAAAACAAAACAATTGGCATTGCTGGTCCGACACTTCGGAGGAGACTGTACAAAGATATTCTTATTATTATTAGTGGTCCAAGCACTTGCTGCTGGAACACTATTGTTTTTGTTAGGATTTTTAGGTGTCCAAGCAAGAAGTGTTAAAGACCATAAATCATAGTAACACTGGAGGAAAGGTGCAGTATGCCCCCCACTATGGGGGACCCACACAGGCCTGATGGTGGTCCAGTAGCACAAGGTTTTACGTTGTAGTCCATATCTCATGACCTGCTAGTCTTGCAATGACGGTTCTTTTGGCCGGGGATTCCTTGAGTTCTCCCAAAAAAAAAAAAAACATCAAGAAAAATTTATTAGCATTATATGCAAAACCTAGTTTTGTGAATTTGTCCTATTTTTGGCCTATCTTCAGAAATGTGGTGCCATACTAAGCAGATTGTGAACCTGAACAATTGTCAGAAACATGTTGACATTTGTAAACAATATGACTACCACACGTCAATCAATTCTACTGAGGCGGAGTTGTAGCTGTGACTCGGCTTTACTGTGAAAACAGCTATAGAGTGAAAATTCTTTTTTGCTCATTTTTAAAAAAAGTTTGTGGCATGGTCATGCATAGGGGGTGGCGCTAAGGTCAGATAACTGTTTCCCAGGAACCATAAGGCTGGCTGAGCTGAAATTTGATTTGGTGCATCTAGTATGTGCTAATATGTAAGGGGTATGTAGTTGAGGATATAATTACTTTAAAAAAAAAACATGCCACCAACATGTTTAGTACAAGGTTCTGAGGATGTCTGCAAAGTTGGGGTCATTGCTATTCATAGGGGGAGGGCTAAGGTCAGATCTCAGGAACTATAAGTCTGATCGAAGTTGAATTCTGTATGATGTTTCTATCTGCTAATCTGTAAGAGGAAATTTGTCGATGACTTAGTTACTTAAAAAAACATGGACGCCATCAGCCAATCAGTTTTCATGGGAATGTCACACAGCTAGCATTAAGTAAATAAGTATAAATAAGTATTTAAAACATGTTGACATTTGTAAACAATATGGCCACCACGTAAATTAATTCTAATGAGGTGGAGCCTGATTTACTCAAACAGTTGTAATTCATGTTTGCTTAAATGGATTTGCACAAAACTCGAGAGGTATACAGGACAAGATTCTGAGCTTCTGTGTTTGTTCATGTTTGTGCACACAAAAACAAGCTCATCTTTTGGAAAATAAGCTGTACAGTGAAAATAATTTTTTTAGATTGATTCTTTTGCTCAAACTGTAAAAATAGCTTTTTGGAGCCAAAGCCATATCACCCTGCAGTTCTTGCCTTATTTTCCACTGAAGCTAAGCAGGGTTGAGCCTGGGCACTACCCGGATGAGAGACCTCTTTTGGAAAACTAAGGTTGCTGCTGGAACTGGTCAAGTAGGCGCCGACGCGAGCGGCAGCCGGTCACAGCAGCTCCTTGTATATAGTATTGTACATATGCGTTATGTACATAGGCTACTTGTATAGTGGAACTGTACATTGTTGCTTGCTGTATGTACTGCTCATATGAATGTGTGTGTGTATATAGATATATATATATATATATATATAATGTATATAGAGTTTACGCTTATGTCTATATATATTTTTATATCCTGTATATACTCTTTATATATCCCTGTATTGTTCTCCTTACTATCTCGTTTAACTCTTATTTCTTTTTTTTTTGGCTACTGCTGTGACACCCTAATTTCTCCATCTGGGGATTAATAAAGTACTACCTTACCTTATCTTATTAGGGAGGCCAGTAGGTTTTGCTCACCCTGTGGTCTGTGTGGGTCCTAATGCCCCAATATACTGTAAAAACATCGCCGTCCTTTGCATGAGACATTAAACCAAGTCCTGACTTTGTGGTCATTAAAAATCCCATAGGGGTATAATCCTCGTGGCCTGGCAAAATTCCTCCATTGGCCCTTATCATGGCCCCCTAATAATCTCTATCCTTGAATTGGCTACATCACTCTCCTCTCCACCAATATGTGTGGTGGGCGTTCATAGCAAACTATGGCTGCCCTCAAATCATCATCAGCTACTACAGCAGAGTGTGACTTTCAATAATTCAATTATCAAAATATTAAAAACATTCTAAGAAAGTGGAGCTGGTTTACTCAAACATCTGTGATTCATGATTGATAATGTGGATTTGAACCAAACTTGAAAGACATGGTCTGTACAAGGTTCTGAGGATGTCTGCAAAGGTTGGGTGTGGTCATTGAAATCGTGCAGAGAATAGCTTATTCTCAGGAACCAAAAGTCTGTTTGAGCTGAAATTTGGTGTGCTGCATCATTTTGCTGATCTGTAAATGGAATTTTAATCATTACTTAATTGCATCCAAAACATGAAATGCCTGCAGAAATCTGTTTGGCTGAAGGTGGTGGCTTCAGCCAATCAGATTTCAGCAGGCATTTCACACAACTGGCATTGAACTATCGTCTCAAAATGACAAACTTTCACAAAGAAGATTGCTGTTTGTGGCTATATTACATATACATATTTTTATGTATTATATACTTCAGTCATCTGGTATAAGTCACATTTGCGCTTTCTCTTAGATGAGAAGATCAATTTGGAAGATAGTAAATGGGAGGATATTCATGTGGCTACCGGAGCACTCAAGATGTTTTTCCGAGAGCTTCCAGAACCACTCTTCACCTATACCTACTTCAATGACTTTGTCAATGCCATTAGTAAGTAGAAAGAAACCAACTCTGTGTGTGCCTGATTGTGCAAGTGTGTATGTTAATGTATTTTTATTAATGAGTGAGAACTAAAAACAAAAAATAAATTGAATGTACAGTAATCAGCAAGTTTTAAGGCAGAGACAAGTCTCCTCCTGACTTGATGATATGAATACAGATTCTACCTCTGTGTGTGTGTGTGTGTGTGTGTGTGTGTGTAGAAATCACAGACTATAAACAAAAAGTGATGGCCATCAAAGATCTAGTGAAGCAGCTGCCTCAACCCAACCAAGATACAATGCAGGAACTTTTTAAACACCTGAGAAAGTGGGTAAATATATACATTTAACATGTGTGTTAAATGCAGGAAAACAAAAAATATATACATACCTATACATTATATAGGTAATTTAAGAATTACGGTGTCTATATAACATGTATGTATGTGTTTGTAGAGTAATAGAGCATGGCGAGGAGAATAGGATGACCACGCAGAGTATTGCAATCGTCTTTGGTCCAACTCTGTTACGTCCTGAGATTGAGAACATGCACATGGCGGTACATATGGTTTACCAAAACCAAATTGTTGAACTTATTCTACACGAGTATGAGGCCATATTCGATATGCCATGATACATCTTTCACCATCTGAAGAGTAACTTCTGAAATTATAGCCATTCTTTGAAAACACTGAAATATTGAAAATGTATTAACATGCATAAGCATGTAGGATCCATTTGTAAAGTAAGCCCGACCATTTTTTTTATTGGAAAAAAATTGCTTTCATGGAGTGTTTTTTTTAATTATTATTATTAGTAGTAGTAGTAGTAATTTCTTTTTGGATAGTAGCTCTTATTGGACTATATGGTCAGGTCCATAAGTATTTAGACACAATTTTTGTAAGTATGCCTCTGTACACCATTACAATGGTGTGGCAATCAAGGTGTGATTGAAGTGTTGACTTTCAGCTTTAATTCAAGGGGTTTAACAAAAATATTGCATTCACTGTTTAGGAATTTTTGCAGAATACCTCCATTTTCACAGGCTCAAAAGTGGACAAACTAACAATCATAAACATTAGGATTATTTTTAATACTTGGATGCAAATCCTTTGCAGTCAGTGACTACCTTTACTGCAGCTGCCTTCAGTTGCTGCTTGTTTGAGGGTCTTTCTGTTGTTAGTAAGTGAAAAGCATGCTCAATTGGGTTGAGGTCATCGGACATTTAAGAACATTTCATTTCTTTGCCTTAAGAAGCCTTCAGGTAGCTTTTGCGCTATGTTTTGGGTCATTGTCCATCTGTATTGTGAAATCGCTGTGAAATCGCTGTCAGTTTTGCAGCATTTGATTGAATCTGAGCAGAAAGTATAGCTCTATACACTTCAGAATTCACTAAACAGTTAATGCAATATTTTAGTTTGAATTAAAGCTGAAAATCTACACTTCAATCACACATTTATTGCTGCATTTGAAATCCACTGTGGTGGTGTACAGTGGCAAAATAAAAAAAAAATGTGTTGCTGTCCAAATATGTATGGACCTGACTATATTTTATACACTTGGATCTTCCACATAATCATGGATCATCCTGTAACTTGACCAACAAGGTTTTGCTGGGCGCCATGGTTTGATGGCACCAGTTTGATGGGAAGTGTTTTTGTGGGTTGAACTCTGAATCTTGGAGTGCTTGGAGCTGGGACAATGACTTCTACTACTGTTCTCTGATTTATTTTATTTTGCTGTGTTATAGGCTTCCTTATAGAACAGGAAGCCCAATGCAGAGGTGCCAACAAGAAAATACAAAACGAGATTTTTACCACAAAAACTAAAGTGTTTGGGGTGGCTTCTTGTTAACATCCTAAATGATAAAACATGTATTGGTTGAAGTGATATGGGTCATTCCATCTCACTTCAAGTGGTCCAATACAGGTTGCTTGACCATTTTTAATTTTCTGTGAGTGATTACCTATATTTATTAGCATTACTAAACCAACAGTTCTATTTTATTTTATTTGGTTTGGTTTAACTACGATGGCCATATTTGTGTCATGGAAAACCAAAAATTTTAGTTATACAGCTGTGTACGGAAACCTCAATATGTTGACTCCTTGGAACAAAAACTGATCTCTAAATTTAATATTTATGTTTGTCCCATGCCTTTCTTTTTCACACTGGGCAGTGATGTTTGAATACTGTAGCCGTTCCATTCAAAGAGCAGTGGCACTGTGCTTTTCGTCTTCTCCAACCCTAGGTCATTTTAGTTCAACTAGCTGATCTGGTGTGAAATGTCTACTACAGAAGTTTGTATGGGTGGAAATGTTCAAATGGGTGCATGGTTTGCTTACTATTGTCTCCTGAGATCACTTTAAGCTGGGAAGACAGGGAAGCTTAAATCTGTTAAATTTCAGAGATGCTGTGCAGAGAGATACTGTGCTCATGATATTTCTGCAATTGTCTTTGAAAATATTCATTTTTAAATACCTTTCGGCAGACACTTATTATGATCAGGGTTAAAAGGAAAAAACTGCACTGATGAATATAAACAGTACAACAGGAAAGTCGAGCGCACAGTTTAAATATGGAAATAGTCATAGTCCTGAGTGCAAGTAGACCATTATGGCATATAGTTTGTTCATATCAACTTTAAAAATGTAGGTAATTTTAATAACAGTTACAGACAGATATATTTCAGTTTTACTTAATATCATAACCTCAGTGGGTCGAATGTCCACATACACCAAGTTAAATGTCTCTTTAAACAGTCTTGAAGTGTAATGACTTTTAGAAGCTTCTGATTAGCCAGTGGTCATAATTAGGCACAAATTGGGAGTGCACCTGTAGGTGTATTCAAGGGCCTACCTTTAGAAGCAGTGCCTTATTGCCTACCATGGGAAAATCCAAGTAACTCAGCAAAGACTTCAGAAAAAAAATTGTGGACCTACACAAGTCTTGTATCATGAGCATTTGTATAAACAATTGTATACAAATATAAAAATCTTGGGACCAGACAGACACTGCATCTTTGAGGCAAGAGGTATAAATGAACACACAGGGTTGAACAAACTTTGAGCCCAAAGATTCAACTGAATTCCAAGATAATAACAAAGGCACTTGTGAAGGAGTTGGAGGCATCAGGTACCAAATATGTACAGTACCTCCACCATTAAGAGAGTCCAACATCACCATGGCCTGAAATGCTGTTGGACATTGAAGAAGCCCCTACTCCAAGACCAGGATTTTAAAAAACAAACAAACAAACACTAAAGTTTGCAAGAAAAGGACCCAGCCCTTTGTAGGACAAAAATGTAACTGTTTAGCAATAATGATCAGTGCTACCCATAGGACCCGACTTTAAACATTTAATTATACACTAAGTACATTTTTGTCCAATTTGGCCTTCTTCAACCGCCTACCACTAACAATAAATATTATTTTCAGAGATTTGACGCTGCCATCAAAGTGAGATGCAGTAGTATATTAGATCGCGGGATTACTATAAAAACAAGCCATTTAAAACTGGAGGGCCTGAAGTAGTAGGAGTAGAGCTTAAATTATTTTAAACGAGCAATTTGGCAAAAGGCTGAATTGGGGACTTTTACATTGAATGAGATCAAGGTCTGTTTCTGGAAAAAAGTGGCTTTTAACACAAATGTGTTTGTCCTGATTGGACCTGATGCTACACATGGGCACCAACTTGGGTTAAACATTTAATTATACAATAATTACAATAATTGTTTTGCCATACATCATTTGTGATGATAGAGAATTTATTTCAGGGTGGGAGGAATATACAGTTTACAGCTCAAACAGAGATGCCATGTTCTTTACAGAAGTGCAAAATGTACCAGAAGCCATTCCTTCACACAAATTCACACATCAAGCATGCACATTTACACTTCCCATTTGGTTTAAATACAAAAGAATAAGGGAACTGAACACAAAATCATGGTTTTTAAAACTAACACTGGCTAAATCTCTCTCTCTCTCTCTCTCTCTCTCTCTCTCTCTCTCTCACACACACACACACACACACACACACACACACACACACACACACACAGGCCAAACGTTTGTGGACACCTGACCATCACAACCATAGAATTTTTGAACATCTCCTTCCAGATTTAGTCCCCTTTTCACTATTATAACAACACTCCTCTGGGAAGGCTTTGAACTAGATTTTGGAATGTGGCTGTGGGGATTTGCCCATTCCCTCAAAGAGCATTAATGAGGTCAGGCACTGATGTTGTGAAAAGAGGCCTGGGGCTCAGTCAGCATTCCAGTTGATCCCAAAGGCCTTCGGTGGGGTTCAGGTCAGGGCTCACGAGTTCTTCCACTCCCACCTTGGCAAACCTTATCTTCATAGATCTCACTTTGTGCACAGGGGCACTGTTATCCTGGAATATATTTTGGCTAGGCCTCTTAGTTCCACTGAAAGGCAACTGTAATGCTACAACACACAAAGTCTTCCTTCCAACCTGTTTGTAACAGTTTGGTAAGGCCCACATATGTCAGGTGTCCTCATGTTTTTGGCCATATGTGTATGGCGGAAAATGGGGTGAGGCTTTTAATCTGAAGAACACTAATCTCAACTGTGAAGAATGGAGGTGGTAGCAGCATCATGCTGTGGGGGTGTTTTGCTGGAAAAGTGACTGGTGCACTTCAGAAAATAGATGGCATCATGAGGAAGGAGAATTATCTAGAAATACTGAAGCTAAACCTTATGACAGAATGTTAAAACCTGGTCACAACTGGGTCTTCTGGCAGGACAATGATCCTGCAAAAGATGCCACCAAAGTTATAACAAAATGGCTTAAAGAAAACAAAGTGAAAATATTGGAGTGGCCATCACAAAGTTCTGTCCTGAATTCCATAGAAAATTTGTGGACTGAACTGAAAAAGCATATCTGAGCAAGGAGGCTCACAAACCTAACTGAGTTACGCCAGTTGTGTCTGGAGGAATGGGCAAAAACTCCAGCAATTTATTTTGAAGAGCTTGTGGAAGGATACACCAAGCATTTGATTCAAGATCAAGTAATTAAAAGGCAATACCACCAAATACTAACAAAGCTTATGTCAACTTTTGACCCACTGAAAATCTGATAAATATACACTTAAGTACAGTTCCTGCTGAAAGTATTGGAATGGCAAGGCCAATTAAATTTTTTTTCACTATGCATTTGGGTTTGAGATCAGAAGATGAATATGAGATGACGGATCAGAATTTCAGTTTTCATTTCCTGATATTTACATCTAGATGTGTTTAACAACTTAGAACACCCACCCATTTTGTCAAGTGATCAAAAATTTTGGAACATGTGACTGATAGGTGTTTCTTGTTACCCAGGTATGCCCTGTTAAATTGATTGTTTAAAGAATGAATGGCTCTGAATGTCTACTATTGGTTTGTGCCCTAGGTTTCGCCTGTGAAGACTACATTTATTGTTAAAACAGGATAAACCAACATGATGACAAGAGAGCTGTCTATGGGAGAAAAGCGTTTTGAAGCTGAGAAAAGTGGAAAAATCTATCAGAGCTATTGCACAAGCATTGGGCATAGCCAATACAACAATTTGGAATGTCCTGAAAAAGAAACAAACCACTGATGCAGTTATTGCAAGCAAGGGATATGCATCCAAGTATTAAGTGTTATTTACTTTAAATTAAGACTATCTGATCCATTATTTTTGATTGCCAAAAAATTGGGTGGTCTGCCACAAAAAGGTGCCATGTTCCAAGTTGTTTAACACATCTAGATGTAAATATCAGGAAATGAAAGCTGAAATTCTTATTTGTTGTCTCATATTCATCTTTTGATCTCAAACCCAAATGTATTTGTGTAGAGCAAAAACAAAATAATTTGCCTTGCCATTCCAATACTTTCAGAGGGGACTGGGAATGTCTCAGCTATTATTTTGAAATCACCTCTTCTGGAAATAAAGTAGATACCATAATTGACTCACAGGAAATGTGTGGTAACATGTACTGTGTCTAGTTGTGAAAAACTGAGATTGAATGTTGTTAGCCTAAGTGTATATAAACTTTTATCCTCAACTGTATTAACTTTCTTTTTCTTATCTTTTCTTTTTTTTTTTTAAACTGGTCACTTTATAGAAGGTAAAATTAAGCATAATCTTCCTAGACACAGACACATGCAGTCTATAAAAATTACTGACATGACTGATTCAGACAGGGCCAAAATCCCTGTGCTACGCCGGTAATAAATACAATACCTCACCTCCAATGTAAAACTAGTGAAATCTGAAAAGTACAACCTGTAATACTGCCCATATGTGTGGAGAAAAAAAAACATTAAAATGAAAAATCTTATTAAAAACTAAAAACATTATTGTTGTTGATATTTTTAATACTGAAGGTAAAAATACACAATATACATGTGCATTGATGTAAACACAAATATTTAAAAACAATACATCAACAATGAATAATACTGTAATGTGTAATGGTTAAAACAATAAAAAACAATGCAATTAAACACAGTCACTTGCTTCTGTTTCTTACATCAAGTGCACTCCTTCACTAGAATGTGTTCACTCCTTCATTGTCACTTTGTCGTTTCCTCATTTTCCTATACCTTAATCTGACTGCTTATTGTCTCCAAAGCAGTAGTGTGGGGGCCAGTGCATTTGTTCAAATTCTGACCAATTCACTTATGCCACATTATCCAGTAATTACCCTAAGGTAAATTACTAAGCATGTAATAACTGAATGATTAAATCAGGTATTACTTAATTAGTGGGAAAAATACTTTAGTTTCATAATGGCCCTTTGATTATAAGTTTCCAAACCACTGGCATCCAAACCATTTCACATAGAAATGTTATACTGCTCTAAGCCAAAGTAAGCAGCCATAAGTATTCACAAGGCCAGCATGAGAAAAACTGTAAACCCAAACTATAACACATAGTAAGAATCAAAAACTGCCTTCATGATTTATTTCTCCATCATAATAAATGCTAAATTTGTCTATTTTTCTGAAAAGTCTAAATGAAAGTTAACTTGGTTTCTAGACTATGCATCTAGAGAAGTCTTAAAATACTTCATAATTGGCTTTAAAATGGTTTATTTGTTTATGGATTAGCAAATTAATTAGAATGAATGGCACATACAGCTTGGCGGTCTTGCATAAGGCTGGCGAGGGGTTCCCTAGAACCTTTCATAGTTCATCTATTACAAATTAACACATTAAGAATTCAATAATGCTAAGGGTGAAACAATGTGTTCTCATAACTGCATTCAATAAACTGGCTGATCTGCAAATCTAATAGTTCACACTGCTTAAATACTTGTGTTATAAATGGCTTCAAAATGTATGGTTAATAAACTAGTACAGATGGTAAATTAACAAAATGTTTCTAGTTTTAATCTCTCTAAGTACATGTTTTGAGGAGGATGTTATAAAATTAAATTACTTTATAAGCTGTATTTCTATAGGTACTCCATCACAGACCTCTCTGGGCATGTACTGCACTGTTAAGTGAAAATAATTCTGTGAAGGAGAAGGAGAGCTAACACTGGTTTTGAGTTGTGACCTACACAATTCCCTGACTGAAGTATTTTTAAGCTGTCATGTTCCTACATACTATACCACAGAAAAGTGCACTTTATAGTATGCATCATCTATAAAGATTTACCGACATAGCAAGGATGACCACTTAATTTACTTTTTTTCATTAACAACTTACATTGTCATTATTAGAATTTAATCATCAAATTCTTTTTGCAGATATTAGCATTTAGGAGTGTTTACATTAAATTAGAATTGAATACGGATTCCAACCAAACATAATTTATACCACAAAAACAATAATTTAGCTGTTTAATGGATATCATTACATATCAATTACTTTTTTATCTTTATAGATGATCCCATGTGCTTTGTAAGTGCAAACTTATTTCCTTTGTACAGACACAAAAACAAAACTGCTATGCAAACACTGGCTGGCCTAATTAGAATAAAAATACTGAATGGTATTTACTTGAGGCATTATGTATTCATAAATAAAATCATAAATGTACCTACAATGCATCTTAGTTTTTATCTCAAAGTACTAAAATATTGATAAAATACTGATTTAGTAAACTTCACTGGCAATAAAAATGTGTAGAAATGTCACCTGACTGCAGATGGAACAATTCAAAGTAAGTCATCAGTAACAATAACAAACAACTGGAAGTTGAGTTTCAGTAAAACCTTTCAGTTGAATCCAGCTAATGAAATTGAACAATTTTCTGATTTTTTATATAGCTAGTTTACATACTGCTGTAATTTGTGGATCAGGCACACCAGTGATCATACACAGTAAATTAAAAACACAAAATAATCCTTCCAAAGTAACTCACTGTCATCAAGAGTCAACCAAGGGCTTGTCAAGCCTTAATCTTTCACAGAGCAATATGGAGTTACTAGAGAGAAACATCATTACTTGTTTTCTACAGTGTCATTTAACACGTCATTCTCCACTGGTTTTCCCTACTTCCTCCTTTGTTTTGCTGTCCATCATGTCTTGCATGCCCAAAATCTTCACCACTTCCTTTTCCAGAGTATCCAACTCCACTGGGTCCTCTTCTGTCACCTGTTTTTTCCCTCCTCTCCCCACTTCCTCCTCTTCTTCATCATATTCCTCACCAACCCTGACCACTCTTATGTCACTCATGTCAAAGCCAGAAAAATCTTCCTCACCATCTTTTTCTCCTTCTGGTTCTTCATCATCATCATCATCATCATCTATCTCCTCTTCAACCTCGCTCTCCCTCTCATCTGAGTCAAGCTGTGAGGGAGGTGTGGATGAAGCATTATTTGGCTCTGGCTGGTCATAACCTTCCTTCTTGCAGTAGGAGTAGCGATGGTTCATGTGTTGGGAGTAAGAGCCGGAGTGTGAGAAGCGTTTGCCACATTTATCACACTGGTATGGTTTCTCTCCAGAGTGTAGACGTGAGTGCTCGATTAGGTGGTGCTTGTGTTTAAATGCCTTTTTACAGACTCCACACTCATGAGGACGTTTACCTGTATGATGACAGTGAAAATAGAAAATTGATATATGTTCCATAACAATGCTGTGCTAATATCTTCTACACTGTTTATTAATAGCTATGTAATCAATTTGTATTAGCCCTTATGCTGCAGTCACACTAGGCTTTAAGCATGCATATTTTTGTTGGACGCCACTGCGAATATGGGCGGGAACAGGATACATCATGATACTTCAGGGCACTGGCGTTTGCATATGTAATTAAGTTTTACAGCAGTAAAATGTCAAACAATATTTGAAGCCATTAAAAAATAATTTTATGTAATGATATAATAATAAGAATAAACTTTATTTTATAAAACGCCTTTAAAAGCAGCTTCTCAAAGCACCGTACATAAAATAAGCAGTACACAGAAAAATAAATCATATACAGTGGCAAGAAAAAGTATGTGAACCTTTTGGAATTTCATGGTTTTCTGAATAAATTTGTAATAAAATGTGATCCGATCTTCATCTAAGTCAAGGGTATTGACAAATATAATGTGTCTAAAATAATAACAAAAAAAATTCTGATCTTTCATGTCTTTATTGAGAACAACCAAAAAAACCTCATAGTGCTTGTGGAAAAAGTATGTGAACCCTTGAGTTAATGACCTCAAAAAAGCTAATTGGAGTCAGGTTTTAGCACACCTGGAGTCTCGTTAAGAAAATGAGTTTGGAGGTGTGGACTACAGCTACTTTGACTGATAAAAACCCCTCAAACTATAGGAGTTTGCTCTGCACACACTTTTGTGAGCCATGCTTTGCCAAAAAGAGCTTTCAGAGGATCTACGATCAAGAATTGTTGATTTACATAAAGCTGGCAAGGGTTACAAAGTGATTTCAAAGACTTTAGAAATTCACCACGTCTACATTTAGGCAAACATTCTACAAATGGAGACACTTTGGGACTGTTGCTACTCTACCAAGAAGTGGGCGCCCAATCAAAATGACACCAAGAGCACAATGAAGACTCATCAATTCCGAAAGGTTCACATACTTTTTCTTGCCACTGTAAAAGTTAATAAGAACAACAACAACAATAACAATAATAATAATAATAATAATAATAATAATAATAAAAGACCTCATCAGTCAAATGCAAGTTTAAAAAAGTGTGTCTTAAGTTGAGCTTTAAAAATGCCAAAAGTCTACGCTTCCCTGAATTCAGGAGGAAGAGAGTTCCAAAGTGAAGGAGCATAGACAGAAAAATCCCTGACATCCATAGATTTTAAGTGTGTTTGTGGAATAGTTAACAGATTACATTGTGAGGAGTGCAGTCTGCGATTTGGGGTGTAAGGGATTAACAAAGCAGATAAGCACTGAGGAGCAAAGCCATGTAATGCTTTGTAGGTCAACATCATGATCTTAAAATCGACACAGAACCTGACCGGGAGCCAGTGCAAGGACTCCAGAACAGGAGTAATATGATCACATTTCCTGGTTCCCGGCAGGATCCTGGCGGCAGAGTTTTGTGCATGTTGCAATTTGTTGATTGTGGATTTAGAAACTCAAGCTAAAACGGCATGAGTTTATCGGTTTTTCAGCCACAGAGAAGTTCAGCATAGGGCACAGTCTAGCTATATTTCTGAGCTGAAAAATGGATGTTTTAACAGTGCTCTGAACAAAAGAATCAAATGTAAGGCTGGTATTGAAAATTACTCCAAGGTTCTTCATTTTACTTTGAGTCTCTAGAACAGAGCCATCAACAGAGACATTGGACGAGCTTGGAGAATTTGATGACGGGAACCTATAAGCATAACTTCAGTTTTCTCACTATTCAAGCACAGAAAATTATTGTTCATCCATGTTTTTCTCTCAGAAATATAGTCAGAAAGAAAACAAACATCAAGGTTTTCACCAGATTTTGAGTGAATGTAGATTTGGGTATCGGCAGCATAGAAGTAATAATGGAGGCCAAGCGATCGCAGCAGATGCCCAAGTGGAGATAGATAAATATTGAAAAGTAAAGGGCCTAAAACTGAACCCTGAGGAACACCAGTGATTACAGAGCTAGTGTCAGACCTGTAACCACCCATAGAAATAAACTGGGAACGGTCAGTAAAATAGGATTTAAACCAGTTTAAAACTGTCCCAGAAACACCAAAAACACTTTCAAGGTTTCAACCATGATCACAGTATCGAAAGCTCTAAGATCAAGAAGAATAAGAATGGAAGTAGCGCCAGAATCAGAGGCCATCAACAAGTCATTGGTAACTTTGACCAACGATGTTTCAGTACTGTGAAGTTTACGAAAACCTGACTGAAGGGGTTCAAAGAGGTTATTAATTGTAAGATGATTACATAGTTGAGAGGCAACAACACGCTCAAGTATTTCTGCCAAAAATGGAAGATTTGAGATGGGATGAAAATGGCTAAAAATCATCCACGGCAGCATTTTCCTTCTTTGGTACAGGTGTAACAGCAGCAGTCTTTAGTACTGCTGGAACGACCCCAGTCTCCAATGATTCATTTGTAATGCTGAGGATAGTAGGGCACCAAACACTGAAGCACGATTTAAATAGGTTTGTGGGAATTGGATCCAGCAAGCAAGTGGTTGTTTTCATGCTGGATACTTCCCTTGTGAGAGCCTCAGAATCAAGCAGTGAGAAATGAGTGAATGAAACACCAGTGAACCCAGATGGACAAAAGAGTGAAGTGGCAGAGTCAGGTGTAATTTCTTTGCGAACGTTATCAATCTTAGAATTAAAAAACTGAAGAAACGAATTACATAGCTGCTGAGAAACAGGCAAAGTGGTAACAGCATTAACTTGAAGCAATCTGTTTATGGTTTGTAACAAGTGTCTGGGATTATTTTGATTATGTTTCCATTTGTTAAATATGCCACCTGTTCCAGTTTTCAACAACACCACAAACCAGCACTCTTAAAAAAAATAAATAATAATAATAATAAAGTTTTTTTTTTAATCTTTCAAAGCTGTGTTGTAAAGTATAGGATAGCTCAATACCGCTAAAATTATCGCTTCAATTTTTGAATGTTTTTTTTTTACTAAAAAGGTCACACAGTGACATTGCGATCATCTATTGATCACGTCTTCACGTGATACGATTACACAGGTCAGAGTTTACCAAATTTTAACTTTCATTATGCAATGTAGTACGAAAATTCTATACATGAGCTTGTGTTTCCGGTCTGCCGTTTTCAAATGTGTTTGAATGAAAGTCAACGGAGCGCTATAGTCTAGTGTGACCACGGCATTACTTGGGGCTAAACTACATTTCTATTTTACACTAGAATCAACAGGTTTGGAATCACTACCAAATGTCAGTTTTTGATAGAATACATTTTAGAACACTTTTTATTAACTAGGTACCATTAAATTGATTTTAAAATATAGTTAAGGGATTATTAATACACTGTATGACCAAAAGTATGTAGACACCCCTCCTAATTATTGAGTTCGGGGCAGCCACTGGTAATAGCTGCATAAAATCAAGCACATTGTCTACGTTGATTACATACAGTGTAATCCTGGACAAACACTGTCAGTAGAACAGGTCGCACTGAAGAGCTCAGCAACTTTAAACCTGGGACTGTCTTAGGATGCCAGCTTTGCCACAAGTCAGTTCGTGAAATTTCTGATCTGCCCTGGTCAACTGTATAGTGCTATTATTACAGCTCAACCATGAAGCAGTAGACCATGCATACTCTACCGCTACTGCTCAAGCAATGCTACAGAGTGCCTATCCAGAGTTGTATCAGAATTACAGGCTAGTTTCTAAAGTAACTGAGACTTGTGTTGTAGTAAACCCGACTCAAATTAAGTTACTACTAAACCCAAAATAGTGTGGTTTTGGCTGTACTTTAAATCAGTTAAATGCTGAACTGGTATTTTCCTGAGCCCAACATGGCTCATTTTTTTAAAATCCAAGTTTAAATCTAGTAAACCCAAAGTAGTGTGGTCTGACTCCACATACTGTGGCAGTGTTTTCAAATAGTGTTTTTGGGTTCCCATTTAAATTATAAAGTTGTAGCACTGCCACATAATGATGCATTTTATACGTGTGTGTGTGCGTGTGTATTTAATGTAATTATTGCCACATGTAACGTCATTTTTGCCCTGTTACTACAATCACTGAAGTGCTTGGTCTTGTCCTTGCATTATTGTGAGACTCAACAAGGTCACCGCCTCATGCCATATCTTTGTGGAAGTGAACATAAGCCAGAAGAGAGACAACGGACGGAAGCATGCTCAGCTGTTTACGTCAAAAATACTGGTGGATTACTGCCACCCGTACCAATGGAGATTGCTGCTGAGGAATACTGTTGGGACTATGTTTCCTCTTTTATATTTTGGATCACGCAGGGTGCAGGTTTTTTTTGTAAATATTTGGTGACTTTCCTTTGTACAGTACACTGCAACTACTGAACTTATTTGGTGTTTGTTTGTTAATTGCTCTTCACTGCACACTGTTAGAGTCTGGATTAAGTGTAACCAGTGCTTCTCAGGAGCAACCTTTTACAATGTAACCCCAAAGCAGTGTGGGTTTTGCCTGATGGACCATGGCATTGTTGAATTTAAATGTTTTAACGGTACAAAGTGTGAGCAGGATGACATAATATTTCCTTGAAAAAAAGTTTGTGTTCAAAACTCTAGAACATTAAATAAGTAAGCTGAGTTACATTATCTGCTTTATGTGACGTGCAGTCATAAATGGTTTAATCGCTGTATTGTGTAAGGATTTAATAATGACAGATCTGGTTGTTAAATACATTACCAAGCACGGTTCAGAGGGTATGTACAATGGTATTGAGAATGTTATGGATGATCTCTATCCTGAGTCCCAAATTCAAGGATGATCCGAAAATGCCAAAAAGTGATAAAAGAAATTAAGCAGTTAAAAAGATTGGAGGCAGAGAGACAAGCTCTGTCAATTGAAAATAAGCTATTGCACTCCCAAAGTTGATACTGCTATATCAAATAAAAAGGGCCAAGCCAGCGAGAAAGAAAGAGCAGTTGAAATAAGGAGTTGCAGTACTAAAAGCAAAAAAAAAAAAAAACATTCAAATTTTTATTGATCACACACACAATCATACACAGTATGACATGCAGTGAAATGCTATTTATGACTGCCTGGTGACATGGAAACAATTGATATAAAACATAACTTAGAAGTAGAAAAAGAAAAATATAACCTAAAGGATATAAAAGATAGATGGCAGAAAAAAGTATGGACAACATGTGGAATAAAGTGCAGATATGTGCATTTGTATGTGCAATACAATGCTGTGCAACACCAAGTTGAGGTAGTTGCACAGAATAAATGTTTATAAATACAGGATAATATGCATATATTAACAGGAATTTAGGGGGTGTGGGTGTTTTGCAAAAGAAATCCCAGGTCTAGTCCTAGGCGCTCCTCCGCAGTCTCTCTGTGTTGGCCTTCAGGGAGCGGAAGTTCTTCCCTGACCACAACAGAGAGAAGAGTCCATTGTCCGGATGGCTGAGGTCCTTCACGATCATCCTGACCTTTGTCCAGCACTACTTGCTGATCGCACAAACCTTGGAAAGTCCACCTATCCTGCTTGGTGCTGTTCCAAAACCAGGCTGTGGTGCTTCCCATCAGGATGCTTTTGATGGTGAAGGTGTAGCAGCTCATTATTGTGGCATTCCAGTGATGAGGGTGAGGGAGGGTGAGACATGTCTGCCCACCTGTACTGCTTGTGGTCTGCCTGTCAGGAAGTTGGAGATCCACTGACACAGGGATGGACCAAGTCTCAGGTCCTCCAACTTGGTGGTGAATCTGGAGGGGATTATAGTGTTAAATGTTGAAACAAACAGCATTAACATAATGTCCCCTCTTGGTGTCCAAATGGCTCAGGGCTCTATGTCGGAGGTGTGTGATGGCATCATAAGTTTTGAGCGACTGAGACGGTATGCGAATTGTAAAGGGTCTAGGGTATCAGGTAATGAAGAGGTGATTAAGTTTCTGACCAGCCTTTCAAAGCACAACCAAGGTTAGGGTTACTGGACAATAGTCACTAAGGCAGGCAGGCTGGGGTTTCTTAGAGACAGAAATGATAATGGACTGTTTAAAGCATGTGTGAATTACAGACTGTGCCAGGTAGAGGTTAAATATAGCCGTGAACACTGGTGCCAGCTGGTCAGCACAGGCTCTAAGGCCTTGACCTGAGATCCCATCTGTTCCTGCTGCCTTCCTTGTGTTCACATGCCTGAAAGATTTCTTCCAAGTTGATGAAAGGGTTTCCCCTTCTGACACACTCTGCATGCATGCTGCCATTAGCACTGTTAGTGCTGTTAGTACCACTAGTGCCATTAGCTCTGTTAGATGCAGCCTTGAAGTGAGCATAAAAAGTGTTCAGCTCATCCACTAGAGACATGTCTGAACTGTGACTAGTTTCTTGTATACCTCCCTCTGAACCGGAGGTTCCTCTTTCAGCCTTTGTTTGTATCTAGGTACGAGGAAGATGGTCTCATGGTCCAATTTCCCCAAACGGTGGATGGGACTGTGCCTTGTAGCCATCTTTGAACAAAGTGTACCAATGGTCCAGGAACCTTTCGCCCCTTGTGGGGCAGGTGATGTGTTGGTGGAAGTTTCGCACTGTGCGTTTGAGGTTGGCACTGTTAAAGTCCCCTGCCACAATGAACGGTGAGGAGGTGAGCATCCTGTTGTTGAGTGCGAGCCTCATGTAGTTCACATAAGGCAGTGTCCACGTCCACCTGAGGTGGAATATAAATGGCACTGACTATAACCGAAGTAAATTCCTGAGGAAGGTAGGAAAGGTGACATTTGATGATAGGAGCTCCAGGTTGGGTGTGCAGGAGCATGTGAGAGAAACAATGCTCATGCTATCACACCAGCTGCTGTTTACCATCAGACACACTCCACCTCCTGTTGACTTCCCTAACTCCACCGACCTGTCCATGCAGTAAACCGAGAAGTACTTGGCCGACTGGATGGGATGGTCCAAAACCACTGGGTTCAGCCATTTCTCGGTGAAGCAGTGGAGGTTGCAGTCACAATTATCTCTCTGGAACTTAACCCTGGCCCTGAGGCTGTCGAGCTTGTTTTCCAGAGATGGGACATTGGCTAGCAGGATGTTAGGTACTGGAGCATGGGATGCTTGAACCCTCAGCCTGTTCCTGACGCTGGCTCCTTTCTTTCAGTTCTGGTAATACTGTATCTGGTAATAGCCGTGATTAAAAGAAAAAGAGGTTAAAGTAAAGTGCAAAAATTAAACAAAAACCAACACACTGTGGTCTGAGCAGTTGTAACGATCTCACTGGTGCCATCTTGTAATCTTCACTTGCCAGGATCTGGCAACCTGAAGTGTGACTGAGGAAGCAGCACCCTTCGAGCTAACGCTATTACATTAATTTCTTCTAATCTCTATACTTTAAAATTATTTACCTTACGTTATATAAATATGGAAACATCTTGTGCCTCTGCCCACATATCCAAGGTAAGCACACAGCGTGGTATTTCCACTCCCAGCCCCTCTACGCCGTGTGTTTCTCTGTGCAGGGACCGTGCACCTAGGACTTTCCCAGCCGTGGTCTCCGTCACGCCGGCGCCAACACACCTCGGGCCTTGGGTGAACCAGCGGCGGAAGGCGCGGGCTGGACCCTCTCCACCTCCGGTGTTCGAGATTCCAACCAGGAACCGCTTCGCCCCTCTCCGCCAGACCAGACCCAACGCTGTGATCGTCGGGGACTCCATTGTGCGGAACGTCCGTGTAGCCTCATCTAAAGGTAAGGTGCGCACACACTGTTTTTCTGGTGCTTGTGTCCTTGATGTCGCTGCGCAGGTATCCGGGATCCTGAAGAAGGACGAGCGCATTGGAGCGGTTGTGCTGCACGCGGGGACGAACGACACCAGGCTGCGGCAGACGGAGGTTCTGAAGAGGGACTTCTCCAGCCTGATCGAGACGGTACGAGGCAGATCACCCACCGCGAAGATCATCGTCTCTGGACCTCTTCCCACATACAGACGTGGAGCAGAAAAGTTCAGTAGACTTCTAGCATTAAATGATTGGTTAGTCTCTTGGTGTAATGAGCAGAATCTGGTGTTTGTCAATAACTGGAATCTGTTCTGGGAGCGTCCTAGGTTGTTTCGTCCTGATGGCCTGCACCCCAGCAGCCTTGGAGCGGAACTGCTATCAGACAACATTTCCAAGGCGCTACACTCCAAGTGACTGCCTAGCGTAAGTACATCTTCCAATAATAACAACATTCAGTATAATCAATGTTCAATTAAAAATCCGGCACCGGTAGTACATACTATAGAGACTGTGTCTGTTCCCCGAGCTATACAAATATATAGAAAATCTCGGAAAGTCTATCTTCATAACCTAATTAACATAAAATTAAATCATATTGAATGCACAGCCAGCACTTTTGATCTGAAGCTAGGACTATTAAACATTAGATCTCTTGCGTCTAAGGCTCTTATTGTTAACGACATCATTACTGATCAGGAATGTAATTTAATGTGTTTAACAGAAACTTGGATTAAACCAAACGAGTACATAGCATTAAATGAAGCCAGTCCTCCTGGATACAGTTATGTACATCAGCCTCGTTCAACTGGTAGAGGAGGAGGTGTTGGTCTCATCCATAGTAAAAATCTAGTCGTCACACAAAAACCTAAGCATAAATTTAATTCTTTTGAAATTCTTTATACCAGTATAAGTTATGTAGCCACAAAAAATAAGTCAATTCCTCTAATTATTATTTACAGACCCCCAGGGCCATATACTGAATTTCTTAGTGAATTTGCAGACTTTGTCTCAAACCTGGTTGTGTCTGTAGATAAAGCATTAATCGTCGGAGACTTTAATATTCATTTTGATAACCTGGAAGACCCTCTAAGATTAGCGGTTGTGTCCATCTTAGATTCAGTAGGGATTAATCAGAACGTAATCGGGCCTACTCATAATGGTGGTCACACTCTTGACCTCATACTAACATACGGACTAAGTATAGAAAATATTATCATTCTTCCGCAGTCTGAAGTTGTCTCAGACCATTATCTTATCTCGTTCATAATACGAATTGATCATAATATTTCCACCTCGCCTCGCTACCGCGTAAAACGTACCTACACATCAGCTACTGCACCGAGCTTCATAAATAACCTCGCAGAAACATCAATTAGATTTGGATCACCGTCAGATCACATAGAACTCGATCAGGCGACTGAAAGCTTGGAGTCAACACTCCGCTACACGCTAGATAGAGTGGCTCCACTCAAAAGGAAAATAATTAGAGAAAAAAAATTAGCACCCTGGTATAACGATCAAACGCGAACCTTAAAACAGACAACTCGACAATTAGAACGTAAATGGCGTCAAACCAAACTGGTGATATTTCAAACAGCATGGAAGGAGAGCCTACTGAAATATAGGAAATCTCTTGGCGATGCTAGAAAAATCTATTTCTCCACCTTAATAGGAGACAACAAAAACAATTCTAGATTCCTTTTCAACACAGTAGCAAAATTAACTAGGAATAAAACCACTACAGAGAGAAACACTCAATCATTACATAGCAGTGAAGATTTCATGAAATTTTTCATCGATAAGGTTGAAAATATTAGACGTGAAATACAGGCCATTAAATTAAAACCGGACAGTACTGTAACAAACCCATTACATGACAATGTAGCAATATCAGATCAATGTTTAGAGTATTTTGCTTCGCTTAGAGAGACCGAACTAGCTACATTAATCTCTTCAGCCAATTCATCAACTTGCATACTAGATCCCGTACCTACATGTTTGTTTAAACAGATTTGTCCAGGAGTAATTGAACCACTTCTAAATATAATCAATTCTTCCCTAAGCACTGGCTATGTACCTAAATCACTTAAATTAGCAGTTATTAAACCCTTGATTAAAAAACCTGATCTTGACCCGTCTCAATTGTCCAGCTATAGACCAATATCAAATCTCCCCTTCATCTCTAAGATTTTAGAAAAGGTTGTAGCAAAGCAGTTATGCTCGTACTTAGATAGGAATAACATTCATGAAATGTATCAGTCAGGGTTTAGACCTCATCATAGCACAGAGACAGCATTAGTTAAAGTAGTAAATGACCTTCTACTGACCTACGATCAGGGTTGTGTCTCTCTGCTTGTGTTACTCGACCTTAGTGCAGCTTTTGATACTATAGATCACACTATTCTCCTTGATAGATTAGAAAATGTTGTTGGTATTAAGGGAACAGTCCTCTCCTGGCTCAGATCTTATCTGACCGATCGTTATCAGTTCGTAGATGTAAATGGTGAATTCTCCATGCGTACTGAGGTTACTTTTGGAGTTCCACAGGGTTCTGTTTTAGGCCCACTGCTCTTTACTTTATATATGCTACCCCTAGGTCAAATTATTCGTAAACATGGAATTAGCTTCCACTGTTATGCTGATGATACACAGTTGTATGTTTCAGCGAAGCCAGAGGACAGACAGAAGCTTAGTAAAGCTGAGGATTGTGTAAAGGACATTAGACATTGGATGTTAACTAACTTCCTTCTACTTAATTCTGATAAAACAGAAATACTTTTATTAGGCCCACGTGTAGCTAGAAGTAATCTTTCTGATCACATGGTTACTCTGGATGGTCTTTCTGTTTCATCATGTGCAGCAGTTAAAGACCTTGGAGTGATTATTGACTCCAGCCTATCATTTGATGCTCATGTAGATAATATTACTAGGATAGCCTTCTTTCATCTCAGAAATATTTCTAAAATAAGAAACATTGTCACTACATGATGCGGAAATTCTAGTTCATGCATTCGTCACCTCTAGATTAGATTACTGTAATGCCTTACTGTCTGGATGTTCCAGTAGGAATATAAATAAGCTCCAGTTAGTCCAGAATGCAGCTGCTAGAGTCCTAACTAGAACTAGAAGGTACGACCATATCACACCGATATTATCAATACTGCATTGGCTCCCAGTAAAATCTCGCATTAACTATAAAATACTTTTATTAACCTATAAAGCACTAAATGGTCTCGCGCCACAATATCTAAGCGACCTTTTGGTTTTATATACCACGCCTACTTAGATCAAAAGATGCAGGCTATTTGACGGTACCTCGAATAGTGAAGGCTACAGCAGGGGGAAGAGCTTTCTCTTATAGAGCCCCACAGTTATGGAACAGTCTTCCTATTAGTGTTCGGGACTCAGACACAGTCTCAGTGTTTAAGTCTAGGCTTAAAACGTATTTGTTTACTCAAGCCTACCCTGACTAGATTCTGTTCTACTACTTCGCAGTCATAATTATCTTTTTTCTCCCTCTCTCCTTTCGCCGAGCCCCACATGAATTTATGGAGATACTAGAGATCCAGATCCTTTCTGCCTCTGGATGGAGCTTAAATCTTCTCTAATTCCAGACTGCTGGGACTACGGCTGCTCCTAAGGCCATACAGACTTCATATAAATCCATAATGAACTTTTTCACACTATCTGTTGTTACCCAGATGAGGATGGGTTCCCTTCTGAGTCGGGTTCCTCTCAAGGTTTCTTCCTCTTAAAACATCTTAGGGAGTTTTTCCTTGCCACCGTCGCCACTCAGTGGCTTGCTCAGTTGGGATAAATTCGCACCTTTAATATCTGTATACCATGTTGATATTTCTGTAAAGCTGCTTTGAGACAATGTCTATTGTAAAAAGCGCTATACAAATAAAATTGAATTGAATTGAATTGAATACTCAAGATGCCATCAAATATGTTATGAATAAACTTACAATTAGTGCTCCATGCAGTGGTAATGATTAGATATGAGTGATTGCAATGCAGAATATTTTGGAAGCATACTTTCTCCAAACAATTCTGCACAGTTCCCAATGGCACTAGTATGACTAAGAACAGCTGATCCTGTAAATGAGCGCAAGAGTGATCCCAGAATTGCAAATGCCCCATCTGTTAGACAGCTGTTTCTTATGGATACTAAAAGCCTTGTTTGAGCAGTAGGTGCTTTTCAAAACTGGTCGGAGAGATCTTACAGAGTTCATGTCAAATCTAGAGTACGTAGTAAATAGTACAATTTGTCTAATTCGGATGCATGTTTACTGATTATGTCTTGCCTTCCTCAGATGTTAGATGTAGATCTAGATGTTCCTAGAGCAGTCTCCCAGAATGTTCTTAACAGAACAGCAGACAGAGACATGGAGAGAGGCTCTGCTCAGACTTTTCAGGACTGTTTTGTTTAACTGGAGAAAAATAACAGAGGTGACAATGCAACCAGAGGAGCACCCTGTATCATATGCATGAAGGTTGAGGGTGGTGTTTGGTTTTTACAGTGGAATGTTAAATGTGCAGTATTGCTGTGTTGCATTTAAGTCCGCATTAATTGCACAGACTAGTCCATATATGTGCGAAACCTTTGATCTGCATGTAGACATACCATAAAAGGAAACAATTTTAAAAAATTATAGCACTTCAACTTGACCACTCCGAAAAGACCTGTAGAATTAAGAAATCTAGTTGCCGCATACAAAAGCAGACAGGGGAAAGAAGAACTTTTCTAGATCAGTCTGCAATTTCCATCACAGACCCAAAGGTGAACAGTCAGTTCAGGAAAAGCTGTAATTTGTTATAAATGTGGAACGGATGGACACCGAGCAAGACATTGCACAGACAACAGGAGGCCCAATCAACGTATTGTTTGTTGTACATGTGGAAAGATGGGACACATAGCATCACTATTCACACAAAAGAGGTTTGGCATATCAAGACCTGCTTGAGCAGCTTAGACACCGATTTGAGATTGTTGAAAGGACAGCAAGAAGAGTCCACTCACACCTTGTTAGACACATTTTGGAGCGCAGGACAAATAGTTGTTAGTTTAAATGAAGAAAATGTTTCATGATTTTGAGAAGGTTCATATGTTACATATAACTTAAAAAGTCACATTTTTCCATGTGCCTGATGATGTATATGTGGGATGTATATATGTACATGTGAGGACAAAGGGAGGGGCAACTTTCTGTTTGTATGTGTCTTTCCATCAAACCCAAACAGACCAATGAAGGAGAATGTAGCAGTGGGTCCTTATTCTTGTGAACCTGACATAATGATCTTCATAAGTCAATAAACAGTACAAAAAGCAATAGCAACCAGTTCTATAGGATCCAACAACCATCCGAAGGAAGCCTAATTATGGATGATGTTTGGATGATTCATTGATTGCATTCTCAGGTGCCACTGTAACAGATTTTTAAACAGGAACTGAGAAAGAACAAACTATTTGAAGGCCCTTGTAGGCAAGCAAGCTCTTCCAACACATCTACACTGATTGAAGTGACTATAGGAGATTGTACAGGACATTTGCATGGTTGCATTCACACGGTACATTATAGTCAATTATTTCACAAATGGAGAAAATTATTGTACAGGGTGTATGAACAATGATGGCACTTCACAGAGACCACACACACAGAATGTCACCTTAACTGATGGTCCCAATTGCTTTTGTTTAGAATTTACACTGGCATGTAAGAACTCTAGTGCCAAAGTGGGGGTAAGACAGGGTGGCACCACCAGTGGGCATTCCTCCAAGTAAGATGTGTGTGATTTTATGTGATGCTTTATGGTCAGAAAGGAAAAATCTGTAAGAAATTACATGAGTGAAATCCCAGCATCACCAAGCTGCCACTGCTGGGCCCTTGAGCAAGGTCCTTAACCCTAAACTGCTTAGTGAATAAATGAGATAATTGTATGTTGCTCTGGATAAGGGCATCTGCCAAATGGTAAATGGTCTGCACTTATATAGCACTTTTTTTTTTTTTAACCTTAGCGGTTCCAAAGTGCTTTACACTGGTTTTCATTCACCCATTCACACACCAATGGTAGCAGAGCAGAGTCACCAAGAATGGTCTAGCCCCACTTATACCAGGACGTTAATCAAACCAAGAAGTTGATCCAAATATAGTATTGGAACGGGAGTAGATTAAAAGGGACTATTATCACAGTCAAAGGATACCAAATATTAATATATGGGTGATAATTCCAGTACAAGGGGTATACGTTGTTTTAGATACTCTGGGTTCAGTCCGACTCTGGTGAATCTGTGGTGCTTTTCACGTGTGCCTTGCTACTGCGGTTACTGAAATAAAGTCATTTAAAGTATAAAGTCAAATAAAGTCACAATTTTCAGTTTAGGTATAATTCTGTACAATTCTGATAAAAGATTCTAAAGTAACTGAATCAGCCCAAAGCACCATGGTAACAAGGTTGTATCAGAATTACACCGACAGGTGGCTTTATAAATTCCCCATATCTTGAGTGAGCATCTGTGGGATGTGCTGGACAAACAAGTTTAATCCATAGAGTCCTCAGCTCACAACTTACAGGATTTAAAGGATCTGCTGTTAACGTCTTGGTGCCAGGTACCAAAGCACACCTTCAGACGTCTTGTGGACTCCATGCATCGATGGGTCAGAGCTCTTTTGGCGGGGACCTAACAATATTAGGCAGATGAATTTAATGTCATGGCTGGCTGGTGGCTAGTTTCTAAAGTAACTGAAACTTGTATTGTAGTGAACCTGAGGTGCTTTAAATTATGTTTAAAACTACTAAACCAAAAGTAAGGTTGCTAAACTAGTTAAGTGTTGAACTAAACCACTCATCAGCAGTAAAAATCGGAAAGCCATATTGGAATTTGCAAAGAAACACAGAAATGAGCCACAAAAATTCTGGAACCAAGATTAACCTCTACCAAAATGATGGATGGAAAGGCCAAAGTGTGGAGAAAGAAAGGAGCTGTTCATGATCCAAAACATACAAGTCTGTGCAACATGGTAGGGGAAGTGTCATGGCTTGGGCTTGCATGGCTGCTTCTGGAACAGGCTCATTAATCTTTATTGATGTAACTCATGATGGTAGCAGCAGAATGAATTGAGAAGTTTAGAGGAACATTTTGTCTGTCAATTTACAGAGAAACACAACCAAATTAAATCAAAAGGAACTTTATCATGCTGCAAGACAATGATCCAAAACACACTGCCAACTCAACAAAGGACTTTATCAGAGGGGAAAAGTGGAAGGTTTTATAGAGTATTTTCAAATATATAGAGTATTTTCTAATCAAGTAAATGATGTAAGTATATACTGAGTTAGAAAAATCCTGTATCTTCCAGTAGAGCATTGTTTAAATAAGCATTTAACCTTTTTTATTAAAAGCAGCCAAGTAAAAAAAACCAAGTATTTAGACATTATGTGCATGAAACGTTTGACTCAATAAGTGCGTTAACCAACTCATATGTAACCAGTAGATAAGACGTTAAAGAAATTTTCACAGAACTGCATTAGTCTGGAATGTTTATGCTTATGCTTAAGCCCTAAGATCGGCTTGACCTAAGAATGACTTGAGGTGAAAAAGTTAATGTTATCAAAGTAAAGGGCTAAGGATGTTGAAACAGATCAATGTGGAAACCATAAAACAGCATTTAGACATATGATTAGGTTGTAAGAGTGAACTTTGTAAGAGTAAAACCTTTTTTTTTTCACATTTACCTTATTCCCTTTTAATTTATTTATTCATTTTCATATGATTCATTTTCATGTGATTCATTTTCATGTGATTCATTTACTGATTTGCTTCTCTTTAAATCCGGTTTTAGACTGTGATATTACAAAGGTCTTTCCAGATTATTACTTGCCACACTGTATGAGATAACCCCAATAAAATTGCCTGAATTCTATAATATAGTTTGTTCACCATGTTAGGTTGAAATCCTCTAAAAACAGATTCACAATTGACTAATATTACTCTGTTCCAATTCACATCCTTCAAAGCATTGGCATGTTTTGTTTACTCTCACAATCCCCCAAACACATACACACACCCAAAGACTCCATAAAACAAATGAGACAGCAGTGTTTCCCACAATAACCAAAAGTTGTCCACAATGTGAAAACAACTCGGAGAGTAAGCTGAACTAACCAAAAAAATTACCAAGACAAAAAGTTCCAGTAAGAGAAAAAGCCCCTACCGACTTCAAGTCTGATAAACAGTCTGCGCACAATAACAAATATAATTTCCTTAACTTTTAAGACTTGTAACAAATAATATAACAGTGTAGCACGTAAAAGCAGAGGAAAAAACACTAATAAAATGAAATAAACAGAAACTCTAACCCAGTCAGAGCATCAAAACAGAGAACCACATTAATACCGAAGTAGATTTAAGAGGAGTGAGTCCACAAAATCTAGGCGAAGTAATGCAACGACGATATCTTCAAATAAAAATCCAAATACTGTAGAGCTGGAAGGCCGAGTGCAAAAAATAAAAATAAAAAAGAATAGCGAAAATGACGAAGCTGTATAGATGATGCAGTTCACCCCGATATCAAGAGTTTAACATAGTCTCCTGCTTCCTCCGCTGAAATAAAGTCCTTCTGAACACCATTATATGTAATGCGAAGCTGAGCTGGGTGAAGTATTCCATAGCGAGCGCCCTCAATACCACGAAGTTGACGCCGAATCTCGTTAAATGTGGCCTGGGCCCGGGCTATCTTGGGTGTGTAGTCAGGGAAAACGGAGATGGTCAAATCCCACACTTTAATCCGTTGGAGCTCTCTCGCATGGCGTAAAATGTCAACATAGTCACTGTGATAGTGGAATCTGCACACAATAGCTCGTGGTCGTTCACCAGGCTTGGGCTTCGGCTGAAGGGTCCAGTGGGACCGGTCCAAAGCCGGCTCCTCCTCCAGACCAAACGCCTCTTTTAACAAGGCCGCTACAGCAGCAGTTGTACATGTGTCAGCGCCCTCTGGAACTCCAACTATCCTAACATTATTGCGCCGTGACCTTGACTCCAAATCCTCACATTTATTCTCTAATTGAGTCACGGTCGCAGTGAGAGACTCAACAGTAGTCTTCATGTGAGCTATGTCATCGGTGCAAACGGAGAGAGCGAGCTCCATTTCCACAACAGTACCTTTCAGTGTTGACATGGTAGCCTCGGTAGCAACTTTATCACTAGCCAGCTGTGTTTTCACAGCCTGCAGGTCAAGCTGGATAATAGACAGCGCATCCCTGAGAGTCTCCTGGAGCTCCTTTTCAAAAATATCGGCAATGTCCTTCCTCAGTGAAGCCAGCAACTCAAGCCTGAGTGCGGCGAAGTCAAAGTCACCGCTCGGCGACGCAGATTCAGGGGAAGAAGGGGACTCGAGGCGCGCACACTTGGCCTCAGTCGTGTCTGAATGCTACCATGGGTTATCGTGTTCTTTCCAGACATTTTAACGTACCACAAAGTTAAAAGTGCAAACAAGGAAACGGAGTAGAATAAGTCAAAATCTATTGTATGACCGAAAAGCGCTAATTAATTACAATTTTAATCGAAATCAGCAGGAGCCTCCAACTTCGCGTCCTACTCCATTGAACTTCGAATTCGAATCCCCATAAAAACCTTTTTTTAAAAAAAAAAAAAAAAGAATTAAGCAATTTGGGTAAATATAAGACTATTTAAAAGCCTGTTTTAAGTGACACTTCCTGCTGCCATTTGGTGAAGCTATGACTGTGACAATAATCACATCCATGTGCTTGGCTCCCGTGACCAGGATAATTGTCAGTGTGAAAGTGTGAAAGTTGTTCGGGTCGATGAGAACAATATTTGTACTGAGTATATACAGTGCATCTGGAAAGTATTCACAGTGCTTCACATTTGCGACTGAAAAGTACTTTGTGTGACTGTGAAAAAATATTTAGTCGCACCGGTGCAAGTGACCTGTTTGAAGTTAATAATAATAATAATACAATCGGAATAAAAACTCCAAAATACACAATTACTTTCGCACTGCTTTTCATCACCTCAGTCAACCGAACAAGTGTGCAAATACTGCATAGAAGCCATTATGACAACAAGAGTAACACTGTACATCATCTGCTTCTCTCAACTTGCCGATCTCTCAAACCACAATCTTTGATTGATCATGAGAAATGACCTGAACCTGCGACTGTGACATGCTCGTTTAGCCACAGCGGCATTGGGCACCAGTAAATTATATATAATTTAATAATAATAATAATAATAATAATAATAATAACAACAATAACTGGCACCCTGTCCAGGGTGTACCCCGCCTTGTGCCCGATGCTCCCTGGGATAGGCTCCAGGTTCCCCCGCGACCCTGAAAAGGAGTAAGCGGTTGAAGATGGATGGAATAATAATAATAATAATAATAATAATAATAATAATAATAATGCTAAGGCTACAAGGTTGGGTGTAATTCAAACTTCTTCATGAAATAATTCCTCACCAATCATAATCAAGAGTATCAACTTTTCACTCTGGAAATATACAGTACGCTGCTGCTCTCCCTTCACTCTCTTCACCAACTCTAATAGACAGCGTATTCACTTCATTTAAACTCAGAGTTGGCAGATATCACTAGAAAAGTAAACTCCAGTTTTCATGTTTTGATTTAATCCCCCCAAAATGCAATATTATCAGCAGACATGGCAACACTGTACTGGGGAACCCATCTAAAAAGAACAACTGATAAAAAAAAAAAAAAATACTAATAAAATGTAAAGACAGAAAATGTGCTTAGTTATAAATAAATAATTTCATATAAAAAATATATAATATCTTCATAAAATATACATAAAATAACAAATGAAATAATGTTTAATTACTATGGGTTGCTTTTAATATCAATTTGACATTAAGCTTAGTTTGCTATTTCTTTAGAAGGCTATTAGCCTTATTTTTCCTAATAGGGATAATTTTTGTGTTAGTCCACTTTTAATTAGGACTCTTTATTGTTTAAAAATATTTATTTTTGAAATATCTTATCATTTAACCGACAGTATTTGTGCCATTGCTATTATTTTAATTCAATTAACAGTGATCATGAGCAGAGAGCTTACAATTAAATGTTTATGATAGACCTCCTGATTAAAGCTTAAAGAAAAAAGATCGGTATCGGCAGATCAAAATGAAAAGAAATTGGTATCGGCTGTAAAAATCCTGATCGGAGCATTAGGGGAACACCATTAAAGTAAAGCGCGCTGCATGTGCTGGGTAAATGAACCCAACCAATCACATCCTTTATGAGATTATTCAGATATATACACAATATACACAGAGCGGTTCGAGAACTGGCTCCAACCCAGAACCATGACAGTGGAAAATGACCAATAGAGTAGCTATAAATATATTTAAGAGGAGCAGACTTCAAAGACTGAACTTTGAGGTTTTTTTGTGTTTGTTTACATGGTGGAACAGGTTAACGGGTGTTGTTTTTTTTTTTTTTTTTGCATACAGCCTGTAAAATTTACTGAAAATATTAAATTTAGTTTATCAGAAGGTAAATTAATTTGTCATGGCTCACACTATGTTCCTAAATTATGTCATAATTGTCAAGCTCAAGTTTTCTCATGCTTACTTGTGTGTTATATTGTGGCACATTAACCATCTCTAAAAAAAAGAAATAAATAAACTAAACCGTGCTCCTAAATTTTTGTAATTAGGAGCACAATTTGGGGGGGGGGGGGGACAGGGGGGGAGGTAACAATGGTCTTGAATTTATACACAATCTGTCTGCCTGTGAATTGGTGGAGTCCAAACTCTTTAGAGATGGTTTTGTAACCTTTTCCAGCCTGATGAGCATCAACAACTCTTTGAGGTTATCAGAAATGTCCTTTGTTTGTGCCACGATATACTTCCACAAACATGCATTGTGAAGATCAGACTTTGATAGATCCCTGTCTTTTAAATAAAACAGAGCACTCACACCTGACTGATATCCCATTGATTGAAAACACCTGATTAATTTCACCTTCAAATGAACTGCTAATCCTAGAGGTTCACATATTGTTGCCACTCACAGATATGTAATATTGGATAATTTTCCTTAAAGCTTCATGAAACACTAAACTACATTTTCTGAGATTTTAACAGAGGTGTTCGTATCGCACATCATAAAAGACAATCTTAGTATGCATTAATTTTATTTGTAGGAGAAAACTTACTTAATTTTGAACTTTTTTCCGCTATTTTCATCTTCCTCGGACTTGCTCGTGAAAGCAGTTAGCATCTACACAATGATGCGGTACCCTAGGACTTTTCTATCCCCTCAAATGAAGTATGTGTCTAATTTTTAAACATGACAGTTTCACCTGCCCTTTGAGCTAATTTAACCGCTTAAAGCGCAGCAGGCCATCGCATGCAAAACTATGCAACAAGAGTCCACGTTGAAGGGAAGAGCTTTCCCCCTTTTATTCATGAAAAACTCGAGCCTATTTGCTAGCTACCATTCCGACACTTCTCCCATCCACGCTGTCCCCAGTTTTGTGTTCCTCCATAGTCACACCAGGGGCTAAAGGTTCAAATAGTTAGGGCAGAGGATCTGCATTGCAATCTATTGTGTCTCCATTTAGCCCTGGGGATTCAGGAGGAGAGAAGTCCTTTTTGTCACCATCCATCTTTATTGATGTTGTGTTCTGAAGGCTCGCCGCCCCCCCCCCCCTTCGTCCCCTGCTTTTCCCTACCACACCCACTCCCGCTCCCGCTCCCTTCTTCACATTTTTCAAAAACATTGAAAGGTAGACGAGCTGAAAGAGGGAGGTTTCATGACCCTTTAATAAATAAATGACAAAGTATAAAAAGTATAATATTTTTGTCTCATTTCTTTAAATGGGCTCTCTTTGTCTACTTTTAGGACAGATTTTACTTTTAGGAAAATCTGATGTTTAAAGTCATTTATGCAGATATCTAGAAAATTCTAAAGGGTTCAAACTTTCAAGCACTACTGTATGTACGATATATGCACCAAGTTTATGTACCATGGCCAACGACTCAGACGTGTGTGCCGAGATTTTGAGCATGTTAAAGGCCCCAAAAGCCAGATACCTTGAAAAAAATAATACCTCCAATATATAAGAAAATATATATAAAATAAGAAAATATATAAGAATCCTTAGAAGAGAAGTAAAAATAAATAAATCGGCCCTGTGGACTTTCAGTGCTTGGTCCCTAAAAGGTTTATTTAAAAAAAAGAAACATGACAATCTATTGGTCACAAAATGAAGGCTATTCCATGTGTCAGATTGCCAAGAAATTGAAGATTTCGTACAAAGGATCTAAACAGAATAGAAAAAAGAATTACTGGATGTTTTTTAAATAGTACAAGTGAAATACCAGTTTAAGAGAAAAATTTTATATAGCAAATTAAACGAAAAGATTCAAACAGCAAAAGAAACCACAGTGGATAACTGGAAATGAGTATTGTGGATAGATTGTCTAATTTGAGGTGTCTGGATTGAAGAAGCGAACATATTTAGCATCTAGAGTTAAGAGAAGGATGCTGGATGTATGCTTGACACCTTCAATAAAGTATGGTGATATGGTGCTGTAGGTGGCAGAGTGCATATCAGACATGACATCCTGTGTGGCCAGCGCTTCCATGATGCAAATTTCATTATGCAGCAGGAAAAAAGTCAAATAAAACTTCTAAGATATGCAAAACCTGTTTGGTGAAGAAACAGGCAGCTGAAGTACTGTCTTTGATGGCCTGGTTGGCACAATCCCCAGAACTCAACCCTATTAAGCGCTTATAGGATGAGGTTCACCATAAAATCAGAGAAAAATCTACAAGCCAGCATTACCTCTGGGTCGATTCCATTCTGTCATAAACAAAGACATTTCTTAGTGATTTCAAACTTTTGCACACTAGAATACATGTCCACTTAAACAGCTAGTGGTCAAATAATCTATAGCCACTCTTGCTTATAAGCATCCCTTCTTCAACTGAGGTTTAAATGACTCCCTATACATATGGTGACATTTTCGATTACACTTTGGCCTGCAAACAACTTTCAAGTTTCAAGCCAAACCTTGGACCTTTTTAAATGTACCTGTATGTTCATATTTGTGACGTAGTAAAGAGCTGCTCTTCTGGAAAATCTTGTCACATAGGTCACATGCATACTGGCCACCATGCATCTTCCTCCTCTTCTTGTTGGGGGAGAGGTTGCAGTCATTCAGCCCCTCCCACCTGGACATGGATTCATCTCCAGCATCAGTCTTCTCCTTCTGATAAGCATGATGGTCAGTAAGATAAGGATAAGCAATTAAATTCTATGGCAGTTGTATCCAATCTTATCCGGAATGGGCCAGTGTGGGTACAGGTTTTCATTCCAACCAAGCAGAACCCACACCTGAGTCTACTGAAAGTCAAGATCAACTGATTAAACAGGTGGAATCAGGTGTGTCTCCTGCTTGACTGTAATGAAAACCTGCACCCACACTAGTGGATAAGATTGGACACCCCTGTTCTATGGTTATGTAGGACAGCACAATATTGGAGAATTAAGAGAGCCAACAAAAATTTGGACATACAATCAGATAGCAGTAACATTTCATTTGGGTAAGTCAGATGCTTTCTTACCTGACAGTCATCGAGTACTGTTCCCTGTGTGTCTGTTGATGGTACTGTGGTGATGGTGCTAGCCTTGTTGCTGAAGGAAGTGGTGAGGTTAGCCTTGCTGTTGGTGGAAGGGGAAGTGTATGTGTAGGACAGCTGGGGGATGAGGATGGTGCGCTGTTTGGTGGAGATGGCAGCTCTTAGGCAGGGAATTCCACCAGGCTCTGCAATTGCAACCAGAGTTGGCAAAGGTGTGGCTATGATGTTTATCGGACTTGTGGCTGACTGTGTCACATAAATGGTGTTGCCATCCAATGTGTCCTTCTTGAAACATGTCAGATTGAGCGGTTCCTCTTGGGTGGGGATAGATGGCTTGGTGGCAGACACCGCAATGGTGACAGAGGTGTTACAACAAGAGGACTTTGGGAGTGAGAGATCCAAAGGTTCGGCTTGCCCTTTCTCTTCCACATCCTCTGTCTTTATGATGATATCAATATCATTTGTAGAGAGGTTTAGAGAAGGAGGGTCTCTGTGCTGGCCCACCGATTCCTCATTGTGTGGTTCAGTTGGAATGTCCAGGATTTGGGTCTGGGCGTCCATACTGGGCTCTGGTTGAGAGTTTGCAATAGTCTGTGAAAAAATTAAAACTGTAAGGTTTTGATTAAAGAATCATTAAGATTTTCTATAGGTATGCTATGAAATATTTGATTTATTTGTATTATGTCAGAGTTAGCATCTTAAAGGCACAACAGTGTCCTGTGATTACCTGTTGCCCATTTTGGGGATTTTCAGGGTGGTGGAGTAATATGTTCTTTAAGCGCATTCTTTGAAACCACCTACTGACCACATCCACAGGCAAACTGACTGATACAGCAACTTGAGACAGCTGCTCTTCACTGGGGTGTGAGTCTTTGCTGTATGCCTCAAGGAGGGGCAAAAGACTCTTCATAGGTGGCTGATCTACACTTCCAAAGTCTTCATCCCCCAGCAGAGAAGAGAGAGACCTGTCAGGTCCTTGTTCATTGCTGTTGAGACAATTCAGGTTATCAGTGCTGCTGGGGCTGTTGTCACAAAAAAGACATGTAGCGTAGTTATGGAAGCCATCATCACAAACAACACTTCTGTGAGCTGTTGTTGAATCACTTTGTGCAGTCATTCCCTCTTTCCTTTCTCTCTCCTTTTCTCTCTCTATCTGTAAAGCTTCTTCACAATCTGTCTTAATCTCAGTCTCAGTTTTCAACTGATTTCCCTGTAGCAAAGTTGACCTCAGGTCTTCAGGCTGGCAGCTGTCCCTAGAGGTATTGGTCTCTTCTGCAACCTGGTTCAGCTCAATGAGTGAATTGTGTTCTGCTGCCATGATGGTACATTCTGGGGTTGATTTCAGATCTGTAGTTCCTACAGCTGGAGTTACTTGTGGGTTCACCGCTGCTAACTGTCTCACCACCAGGCCCTGAGACCCATTGGTTGTTCTTAGAAGCAACAATGCTGGCTGTGTATGCTTTGTCTTTCCTGGGACCAGCTTTGTGACCTTTATTATGGATGCTGTTTTATTCTGAGCAGCTGACTGTGTGGATTTAAGTATACTTCTTTGTGCAGGTACTGGTCTAGAGGTGGGTGGTTTTTGGGTTGGACTGACATTAGACTGTGTCGTGTTAGTTTGTGCCACCTTTGTAGTTTGTGTTGAATTCAACTTTACCACTTCTGGTGGTGCCATATTTGGCTCTAGCACTTTTGCTTGGGCCAAAGTTTGATGTCGCAATGCTGACTGTGCTGCGTTCAAATCTGATGTGCTAATTTGTGGGTCTACACTATAGTTTATGATAATTTTGGAATTTCCATCCTGATCCAGCACAGGGAGAGAGATTGCAGAAATCACCTGCAAATGGGGATGGGGAGACTGCACAAGCACTGCTTGTGCTTGTGGCTGCCCTTGATTAACAACCTTACTACTAGCTCCATTAGCATTTGAGCTAGGCACAGCCTGCCACATCATGTTTCCATCCACTGCCACTTTCAACGTGTTCTGGAGGTCTCGTAGGTTGATGCTTATTGGCTGAACTAGACCCACAGTAGGTAGAACTAATGTTTGTACTACACCCTGAGGAGCAGCAGTCTGAATAGAAATTCCACCTCCTTTATTAGTAGTGCTGGTAGTGTTGATAGCGGTTGTAGTAACAACCGATGTAGTTCTGACAGGTTTAAGTTCATGCTCATCAGGCTCTTCTTTAATCTTCTTAGGAGGTAGCTGTTCCTCTAAAGGTTTGTTATCAATGTCAACTTTCTCCCGCAAGAGGATACGTGTAGGGTGAATCAGGGTATGGGCTGCTTTGACTCCAGGAGTGTGAGACAAGCCATTAACAGCAGGGGAAATTGATACACACTTCTTACTGCTGATATGAGAACTGTAGGAGCCAGAGTGGGAGAAGCGCTTCTTACAGTTTGAGCACTCATATGGCTTCTCTCCTAGACAGAGAAGGAGAAGCACACTATCATATTTGTTCATTCTGCGATCACATAGCACTCACATGTAATTCAATTTGGCCTGACTCACAAAGCAACCAAATGTATAAATGCCAAAGAAATGGCACAGAAATACAGTAAACCATCCAGCTTAAACTGTTATAAAAATTTATGACACTGGAAGGTCACTGGCTATAATACTTTCTGTATAATGGAGTTTACAGTCTGTTACTCGGTGTACAAACCAAATAACCCAATCAATACAACAGTGATTTTGTGGCAACTAACCACTGTGGATGCGCAGGTGTTCCTTCAGGTGATGTTTATACTTAAAGGCTTTAGAACACTCTGTACATTTGAACTTTCTGTTTCCTCCCAAATGTGAACCCATCTTCTGAAAGAGAAAGAGAGAGAATTCAGAATTCCTCTAGATCTTACTTTGTATTATGTTTATTTTGCATTTTTTGGTTAATCTGGTTGATATAAAATCTTAATGGGATATAGCTACACTACTGTGTAATCAAAATTATGTGTACACCTAACCAGCATGGCTGTTTGTGGGCCTTCCCCAACCTGCTGCCACAAAGTCAGAAGCACACATTTAAATAGCAGAAAATTGGAAGCACACATTGTCTAGAATCTTATTGTATGCTGTAGCATTAAGATTTCCCTTCATTGGAACTAAGAAGCCTAGCCCAAAACTGTTCCAGAGTGACAATGCTCCTGTGCCCAAAGCGAGGTCCATAAAGACATGGTTTGTCAAGACTGGTGTGGAAGAACACAAGTGGCCTGCACACAACCCCTCTGAACCCTTTTGGGATGAACTGAAATGCTGACTGCATGCCAGGCCTCCTCGCCCAATATGAGTGCCACTATAAAGCTTCTATGACTGAACAGGAAAATCCACATAACTACTTTCCAAAATCTAGTCTAAAGCCTAGATGTGATATTTATTATAACAGTAAAAAGATGATTAAATAAGGAAAAGGATGTTTAACAAGCTCATGGATGTGATTGATCAGGTGTCTACATATTTTTGGTCATAAAGTGTATGTATAATATTGTAGAACATAGGAATTTGAAAGATCGGTTTGTGTGGGGAAAAATATATATTGAAAAACTGTTGAGGTCTCTTTGGTGTGGTTATGTGCACATCTAATATCTACTGGCTGGATATACATGTCAAGTTTCCAGCATTTACATACGGTTTAAGAGAGGTGAGGTATACCTGCTCTCTTCCATTTTTGTGAGCGTTCATGTGTCGGTCAAGCTGTGTGCGATAGGTGAAAGTGTAGCTGCAGAGAGAGCAACTGAAGTCATCCTTGCTTTTTTCATGACGCAGCTTGATGTGCTCCTTCAGCGATGTGTGACGCTTGTAACCTCGGGAACAGTATGGACATGAGTGGAGCTGAGAGAAATCATCAGGTGTACCTGAGAGAGTAATTCGCATTATGGAGAGACATTCGCGTTTTGTTTTTTCTTCTGAGCTTGACATAAAATAAGTTTTAAAAAAAAGTAGAGATAGTAGAGAAGAAAGAAAAATAATTAATTAATTGGAAGAGCTTGTACAGTAATTTGTACCGTTCTCATCATGGACTCCTCTCTCTGGCGTGCCCTGTTCCTCCTCTGGAATGTCTGGACAAATGACCCCTTTCTTTCCCTGCCATGGGGTTTCATTCATCTGTCCTCCTTCATCCTCTTCATCAGTTACACACTCCTCTTTTGATGAAACACACATAGCAAAATGGGTCACACACACACAAAATTAGCACAGAGATGCAAACTGAGTGAACAAAATGGGCACAAATACACACAATTATCCATTCCCTCTGCTCATTTCAACCTTCACTACAGGATTTCCTTTACTCATAGCATAGGATGAAAGTTTCCTACATTTTCACACTCCTCATGTAGCTGTGCTACAGAGAGTATGTCATTTGCTTACCTTTGACCTTTATTTCCTGTATCAAAGCATCTGGCCCCAGGTTGCCATCTGTACATATTCCAGACAATAATTTATAATTAATTCATAGAATAATTATATTTTATCATTAGTAACTCATTGAGTAAACAATTGATTACTTTGTTTACTGACCATTCAATGTGTGTCCCTTGTGTAGCTGCTGTGCTGCACCGAGCTGGAATACTGTCGGCTTTTCCTCTGAAGTGTCAGCAATACTGTCTTCCTCCACAATGTGGAGTTTATCTTCATCATCAGAATCTGAAGCTGCTTCTGACACAGTTGAGAAACTTTTCACTGAAAGAGAAAGAGGGAGAGAAATTATGTGGGATTACTTTCTTAATTGAGATGAATAAATGAATTGAGAATGACCTAGGCTCTATTTCCCAAAAGCATATTAGCATAAAATGCCTAGAGAGCTAGCACAAAGTATAGCATTGAAAATTCATCCTGTTTCCAATGCCCAAAATACACTATATGACCCAAAGTATGTAGACACTCCTTGCTATGCACAAATGTTCTCTAGAATGATTAAATTTCTGGCAGACTGATGAATGAATCTGGGTATTGGAATGGGATGTCCAACAAGCTCTTATAAGTGTGATTGTCCTTTGTATTCAGTAAATTGCAGCTGGTAACCTTGACGGTAAATTCATCACTAAAAGCCTATATACGAGTATTCAGTGTGAGTCGTTAGCACACTTAATACTTCCTGTACAGACTGTGATGTCAAGATAGATGAAGCACAAGGTAATGTGAAAAGAGATAATGTGAGATCAAATACTTTTAGATCTCCCTGTCTTCAGCCTCTGGCCAGATGTGAAATGTGCACACCTTTGCGATCATGGACTGATGGTGGTGTCATCAAACTGGAATACCGTATATCATAATTTGTTTGGGATATGAACTATTTACACTATGTAAATGGAAATCTTTTGACTTACAACCTGCAGTTTTTGCAAACAAACAAACAAACAAATAAATAAATAAAAAGGAGGGGACCAGTTTTGACCATTGTCAAAACTCCGAACACCTGGACTCCTACTTGTTCATGTGAGAACACATGCAGAAACCTTACCACACAGTCACACAGCTTGGTGGCTTTGGGTGACACCTCTCAGTCAATCACTGAGTAGGGTTTCCCTCAGTGTGCTAAGCATCTCTTAGCATTGCCAATCATCTGATGAACCATGGGTCTGTGATACCTGCCACGAGCACAGTTGTGCAAACACACATACACAGGCCAGAGTGGGTATCTGCAGTATCTTCACAGAGCGGGCCTCCCCCGGTGCTTCAGCTTACAGTGGTGCTTGAAAGTTTGTGAACCCTTTAGAATTGTCCATACATCTGCATACATATGACCGAAAACATCAGATTTTCAAACAAGTCATAAAAGTAAACAAAGAAAACCCAATTTTAAAAAATTATACTTGGTCATTTATTTATTGAGGGAAACGACCCAATATTACATATCGGTAAGTTGCAAAAGTATGTGAGCCACTAGGTTTAGCAGTTAATTTGAATGTGAAATTAGAGTCAGGCATTTTGAGTCAATGGAATGACAATCAGGTGTGAGTGAGTGCCCTGTTTGATTTAAAGATCAGGGATCTATCAAAGTTTGATCTTCACAACACATGTTTGTGACAGTGTATCATGGCACAAACAAAGGAATTTATTGAAGACCTCATAAAAAGAGTTGTTGATGCTCATCAAGCTGGAAAGGTTTACAAATCCATCCAAAGAGTTTGGACTCCACCAATCCACAGTCAGACAGATTGTGTACAAATGGAGGAAATTCAAGACCATTGTTACCCTCAACCAACAAAGATTACTCCAAGAACAAGACGTAATAGTCAGTGAGGTTACAAAGGAACCCAGGTGCTCTCTCTAAGCAACTAAAGGCCTCCCTCACATTAGCTAATGTTAATGTTCATTAGTCCACCATCAGGAGCACAATGAACAACAATGGTGTGCATGGCAGGATTGAAAGGAGAAAGCCATAGCTCTCCAAAAAGACCATGTCGACAAGCCAGAAAGAAGGCTATTGAAAAAATGTTTTGTGGATGAATGAGACCAAAATAGAACTTTCATTTAAATGAGACGTGCTATGTTTGGAGAAAGGAAAACACTGCATTCCAGCATGGGAACCATCCCATCTTTGAAATATGGTGGTATCATGGTTTGGGCCTGTTTTGCTGCATCTGGGCCAGGACAGCTTGCCATCATAGAAGGAACAATGAATTGTGAATTATGCCAGCAAATTCTAAAGGAAAATGTCGGGACATCTGTCCATGAACTGAATCTCAAGAGAAAGTGGGTCATACAGCAAGACAATGACCCTAAGCACACAAGTCATTCTACCAAAGAATGGTTAAACAAGAATAAAGTTAATGTGGAACGGTCAAGTCAAAGTCCTCACCTTAATCCAATAGAAATGTTGTGGAAGGACCTGAACCATGCAGTTCATGTGAGGAAACCCACCAACATCCCAGAGTTGAAGCTGTTCTACACTGAGGAACAGGCTAAAATTCCTCCAAGTTGATGTGCAGAACTGATCAACACTTACCAGAAACTTTTAGCTGCTTTAATAACTGCTTATTGCTGCACAAGGGGTCACACCAGATACTGAAAGCAAAGGTTCACATACTTTTGCTACTCACAGATATATAATATTGGATTATTTACCTCAATATGTAAATGCCTTAGTATAATATTTTTTGGGTTCTCTTTATGTACTTTTAGGACTTATGTGAAAATCTGAATGTTTTAGGTCATATTTATGCAGAAATATAGGAAATTCTAAAGGGTTCACAAACATTCAAGCACCACTGTAGGGTTTAAGCAAAGTATTCTCTGATAATCACTTGTTTTCTGTCTCAGTGATTCATTCACAAGCCCAGTCATCTGATGACTAGTGGACCTGTGATGCCATTATACACAGAGCTACAACTCTAAGTGATTACCAGCCATGCTGCAGAATTTGCATTCATGCAACCAGTGTACAAGTCTAAGCTATGTGTCCTCTGCACCGACAGTCTCAGAGAAACAATCTTCGTTTTGGATGTCCCCTGTGATACAGCATCACTCCAACTTTATATACATATATACACACACACACACACACACACACACACACACACACACACACACACCACACACACTACACACACTACACACACACACTACACACACACACTACACACACACACACACACTACACACACACACTACACACACACACACACACACACACACACACACACACACACACACACACACACAAATAAGAGATGCACCGATGTATCGGCCAATAAAGGCAATTTTTCACACTATCGGCTGATAGTTTGAAAACATCCGATGATCAGGGCCGATTATATCTTGTCAATCAAAAGAAGGAGCAAACACATCGTGCTGTGTGTAAAGATGATGTCTCTTGTGTGGAATGTTGACAAAACTGCAGTTTGTAAGGTCTAAGCTCTGCACTGCTAAAATTTTACATGGGACGCTGCGGCAGTGAAGCAGGAGTTTCGGTGTCGAGTCAAATTTTTTTTTAATGAGTTCACAAAAATATTTGACCTCAAGCAGTTCGCCACATCAGCAACTCACAAAGCCGGCAAGCAGCTCAACCTCACCTTCACACATATCTGCACCACACAAAATCTTCTTATTACTCCTCTATACACCTCTGACCATTTCTTTATCCAGTTTTCTATTTCTCTCCCCTCACTGTCTCCACCTTCTATCTCCTTTTGTCACAAGCTTCACTCCATTTCCCCCTCACACTTCTCCAACATTGTCACAACCTCACTTCCCTCTGATAGCCACCTCTCCTCACTGGACTTAAACACCACAACTTACATGCTATGTTCCACTCTAACATTTTAGATTAACATTTTAGAGCTCCACTCTAACTCCAACTCTTGACAGCAGCTGCCTCCTAAACTCCTGACCAGCTCGCACATCACCCCCTAGCCCTTGGCTCTCAAAAGCTCTGCGTAACAACTGGGCCAAACTAAGAGCAGCTGAAAGGAAATGGAGTAAATATAACAATCTGACTGACCTAACCAATTATCAAACACTTCCCTCCTCTTTTTCCCATAGCATCTCCACTGCTAAAGCCCTATACTACCAAGAGTAGATTGGCAGCTCTCCCAACACCCATACTCCCTTCAAAACCTTTTCTTCTCTTCTCTGTCCACCTCCTCCCCTTTCCCCTACCTCTCTCACTGCAGATGACTTCGCCACTTTCTTTCCCAACAAGGTTACATAAATCAGGAACTAGTTCTCAACCCCAGACATGCATAGACCAGCTCCTCCTCCATGTAACTCTCATCTGGCCTCCTTCTCTCCTCGCTCAGAGACTGATGTCTCAAAACTCTTCCGCTCTAGCCGTCCCACAATCTGTCCTCTTGACCCTATCCCTTCTCACCTTCTTCAGTCCATCTCTCCCACACTATTACTTGCAGTCACACACATCTTTACCACATCACTCTTTACTGGCACATACCCTACCTCACAGACCCAGGTTACCCCACTGCTTAAAAAACTGTCACTTAACCATGCTGCAGTTGACAACTACAGACCTGTTTCCTGCATCCCTTTTCTTTCCTAAATCCTTGAAAGAACTGTTTTCAATCAACTCTCCAATTTTCTCAGACAGAACAACCTCCTGGATACCAAGCAATCAGGCTTCAAAAGCAGTCACTCCACGGACACTGCTCTGCTTTCCGTCACTGAAGCCTTATGACTAGCAAGAGCAACCTCAAGATCATTTGTCCTTATCCTACTCAACCTCTCTGCTGCTTTTGACACCAGATCAATCATCAGATCCTCCTGTCAACTCTCTCCAGCCTAGGCATCACCGGAACGGCTCTGCTATGGGTGGAATCCTATCTCTCAGACAGACCCTTCAAGGTATTGTGGAGGGGAGGTATTTCTGAAACTCAGCAACTCACAACTGGGGTTCCTCAGGGGTAAGTTCTGGGTCCACTGCTCTTCTCTATTTAAACGACAACTCTAGGGCAGGTGATTGAGTCTCATGGCTTCTCATATCATTGCTATGCTGATGACATCCAGCTCTATTTGTCCTTCCAGCCTGATGATCCATCTGTCTCTGCATAAATCTCTGCTTGCCTGTCTGACATGTCAGACTGGATAAGGGAACACCACCTTAAGCTCAACTTGGCAAAATCTGAGCTTCTCGTCATCCCAGCCTGCCCCCTCACTATACAGTGCGGCTCAACCACACTCAAGCAAACCAGGACAGCCAGGAACCTTGGTGTGACTTTTGATGACAGTTTGACCCTATCTCACCAAACAGGCTACACAACTACTAGTCCAGGCTCTTGTCATATCAAAACTGGACTATTGCAACGCACTACTCTTGGGACTCCCAGCCAGCTCCATCAAACCCCTTCAGATGATTCAGAATGCAGCAGCACATCTCGTCTTCAACCAGCCCAAAAGGACCCATGTCACACCCCTCTTCATCTCCCTCCACTGGCTACCTGCAGCCGCCTGTATCAAATTCAAGGCCTTGATGCTCACGTACAAGACCTTGTCTGGAACAGCAGCCCCTACCTCAACACTCTCCTGAAGGCTTACATTCCCTCACACAATCTGTGATCAATTAATGACCGACACTTAGTAGTGCCTACTCAGCGTGGCTCAAGGTCCCTTTCCAGAACCTTCACACTAACTGTCCCTCAATGTCCCTCAATGGTAGTTGTTCTGTGAACAACTAACTAACCCCTAAAACGCCAACCCCACATTATCCTTTTTTTAAAAAAAACGCAACTTACTCTGGCACTTACACCTCTACTCTGTGCACTTTGCTTTTCTAGAACTCAGTTAAAAGATCTTGTATGGTAGCACTACTTGTATTGTTCTCCGCTTGATGTATCGCTTTGCTTATATTTCCTCATTTGTAAGTCGCTTTGGATAAAAGCGTCTGCTAAGTGAATAAATGTAAATATAGTATATTTCATATCCAGTAAATGTCAATATACAAAAAAGTTTATTTTATATATTACCAGTTTGATGTTCAATTATGAAGTATAAATGCTTTTGTTTGTGGTGAGTGAATGTGAGCCTAACAGGAGGTTTTTTTAGAATTCAGTCAATTAATTCCGTCAAAGGAATTCGGTGTTCGATGGAGTAAGACGCGAAGTTGGAGGCTCCTGCTGATTTTGATCAAAATTGTAATTAATTACGCTTTTTGGTCATATAATATATTTTGACTTATTCTACTTCGTTTCCTTATTTGCACTTTGAACTTTGTGGCACGTTAAGATGTCTGGAAAGAACACGAAAACCCGTGGTAGCATTCAGACACGACTGAGACTTAGTGTGCGCGCCGTGAGCGAGTCTCCTTCTCCCCCTGAATCTGTGTCCCTGAGCAGTGACCCTGACTTTGCCGCACTCAAGCTTGAGTTGCTGGCTTCACTGAGGAAGGACATTGCCGATATTTTTAAAAAGGAGTTTCAGGCGATTTTCAGGGATGCGCTGTCTACTATCCAGCTTGACCTGCAGGCCGTGAAAACACAGCAGGCTGGTGATAAAGTCGCTACCGATGCTACCGTATCAACACTGAAAGGTACTGTTGGGGAAATGGGGCACGCGCTCTCCGGTTGCACCGATGATATAGTTCATATGAAGACTACTATCGAGTCTCTCACTGCGACCGTGACTCAATTAGAGAATAAATGTGAGGATTTGGAGTCCAGGTCATGGCGCAATAACGTTAGGATAGTGGGAGTTCCAGAGGGCGCTGACACCTGTACAACTGCTGCTGTAGTGGCCTTGTTAAAAGAGGCGTTTGGTCTGGAGAAGGAGCCGGTTTTGGACCGGTCCCACCGAACCCTTCAGCCGAAGCCCAAGCCTGGTGAACGACCACGAGCTATTGTGTGCAGATTCCACTATCACAGTGACTGTGTTGATATTTTACGCCGTGCGAGAGAGATCCAGCAGATTAAAACGAGGGATTTGACCATCTCCGTTTTCCCTGAGGTTCGGCGTCAACTTCGTGGTATTGAGGGCGCTCGCTATGGAATACTTCACCCAGCTCGGCTTCGCATTACATATAACGGTGTTCAGAAGGACTTTATTTCAGCGGAGGAAGCAGGAGACTACGTTAAACTCTTGATATCGGGGTGAACTGCATCACCTATATAGTGGAGTTTTTTTTCACTTTTATTCTTTTTTTTGCACTCGGCCTTCCAGCGCTACAGAATTCAGATTCTTATTGAAGATATCGTCGATTCATTACTTCGTCTAGATTTTGTGGACTCAGTCCTCTTAAATTTACTTCTGCATTAATGTGCTTCTCTGTTTTGATGCTCTCACTGGGTTAGAGTTTATTTCATTTTATTAGTGTTGTTTCCTCATCTTTACGTGCTACACTGTGTTATATTACTTGTTACAAGTCTTTAAAAGGTAAGGACATTATATTTGTTAAAGTGCGCAGACTATTTATCAGATTTGAAGTCAGTAGGGGACTTTTCTCTTACTGGAATTTTTTTTTTGTTTAGGTAATTTAGTTAGTTCGGCTTACTCTTTGACTTGTTTTCACATTGTGGACAACTCTTGGTGGGAAACACTGCTGTCTCCCTTTGTTTTATGGAGACTTTGGGTGTGTTGCGGGGGAGGGGGGTCCCACTCCGGCTGGGACAGGCACTCCTTTTAAGATTTATTTGTTGGAACGTCAGAGGTAATGCTGTCAAGAGATCTAAGGTTTTTACATATTTGAAACGTCTTCCACTCGAACTTTAATTTGAAAGTAGGAGTGGTCGCTATTTTAATTGACAAAAGGTTACAGTTTTCGTCCACTAACGTTATCGCTGATGCAAATGGTAGATATATTATAGTTGCTGGTACTCTAATGCAAAGACAGGTATTGTATACGCTCCTAACATTTATTTATTTATTTATTTATTTATTTATTTATTTATTTATTTATTATTGTTTTTTTATAAATGGCATCCCTTTATTGTATACTTTATGGAGTTACAGACACTTCCCACTTAAATTTTTGTGCCTGTTCTTGGGTTTTATAATATTTATATAACCAGCGACAGTTATTGAGTAGCCGTGATCAGCCGGGGGGGCGGGGGGGGTTTGTTTTGTTTTTTTTTTGTTTTTTCTCTTCTTCTCAATGAAATATTTGGGAAAGGGAAGGGTGGAGAGAAGAGAAAAGGTAAATGAATCACATGAATATGAATCACATGAGAATGAATCACATGTAAATGAATCATATGAAAATGAATAAATAAATTAAAACGTAATTAATTCTGTCAATATGAATTATTAACATTAAATTTTGGGTACAATTTTATTTATGTTTTGTTTCTATGAGATGATGGACTCAAAGACCAGTCTAATTTGATGCAAAGATCTGTACATTATCAGGAATGTAGCACAACATGGAGTTGACAGCAGTGGTCTGTTTATTTAAATGTGAAAGTGCAATAAAAATGTGTTGTCCCTAAAATCAATGAATAATCATGATAATTAATCGTGATGTCAATATTGATCAAAATAATCATGATTATCATTTTGACCATAATCGTGCAGATCTATTAACTACTAAATGAAAAATAACATCAACTGTGTGAGCTTTTAAAATAATGTCCATGTAAACAGTAGCTATGTTTACATCCATGTATTTTTATGGGAATTTTTAAATATCGCATAATAAAACACTGGATGGGAACACCAGATGTGAATAAAACCTCCCAAATGAGCATTTAAAAAAACGTATGCGCTCAACTGAAGCAGATTTTTTTTTTATTCGATAAGAAAACATGCACATAAACAACGATGGAAACAAGTATAATAGTGCCAAATGTCCTCAAGGCAAAATGACATGTTGAATTACATAAACTGAATAAAAACATATCGCAATAACTATACTTGTATTTTTCTGCCCAGCAATTTGACACAAATTGAAAAAGAACACAGCAATAACAGTGCTTGAATTAGTTTCCTCTGCAATTCATTGGGTTTGTATATTTTGTTTGAAAACAAAATTCCAGCATTCAAAATGCAATGCATACATATTCACCTACCTAAAATACTGTTCCAAAATATTCACTTATTAAAATACCATCTCCATTATTCCTCAGGTAATATTTCAAACACATTATTTTTCAACCTCACAAATTCAGGCTGCAAAAATTCGGGTCTTAAAATTCAAGTCTTCACATCTGGGTCTCAGAGAAAGAGCAATAGATTGCTGATACTATTGTAACGTGTTACTCTGTGCCCAGCCCCTAGTGGTGGGATTGTGCAAACAAGCCACAACAGAAGATGAACCCAGCAGACTGGCATAAAGTTGGCCTGCCGTTGGAAGTTCGGTATTCGCAGATATGCACAAATTAAGGTCATAAAACCAATTGTTAAGTGTTCATCTAGGTGTCAGCTATAACGCACACCTTTTCGATTTTTGATATTTAATTAAATAAACTGTCTAATAATATCTAAACATTGTGATGTTTTTATACCGTATGGACATATACACAAAATCTACCATAATTTAAAGCTCAATAGCATTTGAAGAGAAAGACCTGGATTTTTGCAGCCTGAATTTGTGAGGTTGAAAAATCATTTGTTGAAATACTACCTGACGAATAATGGTAGGTTACGATGGTACGATGGTATTTTAACAAGTTAATATTTTGGAACCGTATTTTAGGAAGGTGAATATGTGTGCATTCGATTTTGAATGCTGGAATTTTGTTTTCAAACAAAATATACAAACCCAATGAATTGCAGAAGAAACTAATTCAAGCATTGTTATTGGGTTTTTTTCAATTTGTGTCCAATTGCTGGGCAGAAAAATTCAAGTATTGTTATTGTGATATGTTTTTATTCAGTTTATGTAATTCAACTTGCCATTTTGCCTTGAGGACATTTGGCACTATTATACTTCCATACACATTTACCGAATAAATTCCTTGAAGCGCATCAAAGTTATGTGACTTTGCCTCAACAAATCATGTGATTTGTTCAGGGATATTCAGCAATCGTGGCCAACTTATACAGCGCAATGGCATGGTGGGTCGCATAAATGGACTAACCAGCAACCAATCTCATTGCACAGCATCTCAAATGTTGTTTTTGTCATTCTGAAATGCCTCAGCTTAAGTCTGTTATCGAAATGATTTGGTATATTTATTTACCTCCCAGAATGGCCTCGTTTCCTTTCCCAGATTTCAGACATCTGCCTCCGATCGCAAGATAACACAAGGTTTGTGAGTCATTTATTATATTGGAAAAAAGGTTTCACCACCTTCCATTTGTATTGATATTTTATGACAGTTTCCCTAGAAGTGATCATTTGAACACTTGGGATGAAAAGGTACTCACGGTTCACACGTTTTTTCGTAAGGAATTAAAGTTATAAACAAGACATATCCCTTGATCTGCACAGACAGACTTTTTTTTTTTTTTTGCAAACTGGATATCAGTCCTCGAGGACAACCCCCTTTCATTTTCGGGATATCCTAAGTAATCCCAAACTGCAGATTTTAATTTCTTTTTTGGCGGGGGATGGAGATTGGTCATATCAGCCTCGCTTCTCTCAGACATTTTCGCCACTGTATGTATGCGTGTGTGTGTGTGTGTGTGTGTGTGTGTGTGTGTGTGTGTGTGTGAAGCAAGTTGACGAGTCTGAAAGCCAGTAGACGAGTAAAGGAGATGCACATGCGCAGGCAAGATTCTCCATCTGGTTGCCTTTTTTTCAATAAGATAAGCAAATGTACATGGTATGATAACCTTCAATTTTCATACCGCTGTATACTGTGAAACCTGTATACTGCTGCAGCCCTACTCCAGATATACCCAGCTCTTCAGCTCATCCCAATGTTTTCAATGAGGTTTAGCTCAGAAGGTGACCATGTCAAAAGCTTAATTCTGTGGTCACTGAACAATTTGGACATGTTTTGAATCACTGTCATGTTTGAAGATTGAACAAACCATTTGGAATATTTTAAATTCTTTCGATAACTTTTGTGAGGTCATCTCTGTAGATGATATCTGCCAAATTTGGTAATAATTTTGTCCGATTTACAGTAGGAGTACTGAAAACACAGTTTTTTTTACATAATCCAAGATGGTAGACAGGAAGTACACTTGAATTTCAGATGTTGGTGTGCATTCACGTCAGCATACTCCAGGGAATTATAAGAAAAATTAACTGTGAATTTAGCCCAAATATTTCAAATGATATAAGGGAAAAAAAAAAAATTGTTACAGTTCTTGGCCACAAGGTGGCATGGTCACCAATCTTCCGTACATTCAGGGCATGGTCCTAAAAATATTTATCAAGTTTCATGGTGATACATAGATACATTACTGTGATACACCATCACATCCTGTATTTTGCATTTGCCAGCACATTACAGGAGAATGTTTTTGAATATCAAAATTCATTTGATTACTTTTGTTCTTAAACAACTAATTGATAAAATCGATAATAAGCAATTATGAAAATCGTTGCCAACGAATCTCATTATTGATTAATTGGTCTGGGCCCAGCAGGGGTACATTTACTCACTGCATTACTCATGTTCCAAAAATACGCATCGGAGAGTACAGACCAAAGTTACACTATGCACTAGGGATGTCAGGATAACAAAAATCTAGTAGTCGGTACCAATACCACCAAAAGTACACGATACTCGATACCAAAGTCGATACCACGGTGTGGTATAAAAATAAAATTTTAAAAATTAAATTAAAAAACTCTCCTGGAGGACATCCTACTCTGGCTGATACTGGCAAAAAGAGAGAGAGAGAAAAAGAGAAAGAGAGAGAGAGAGATTTTAGTTATCAAACACTGTCTGACAATGAGTGGAGGCTACAGTGGAGTGCAGCACTCCTAAACGCACGTGCACACGCACCCCTTATACTCTGAATGCAAGCGTTAGTTTAAATTCACTGATATGGTGGCAGGCCAAAAAGATTTATTAAAAGCATGAACATTTGAATAATTATTAGTGACATTAGGCTACGTTTAGCTGACAGGACACGGGCTGAATGGCGATGCATGGTGGCCCATTAGGAGGTAGTTTATAACACTGCAATGTGTTAGCGTTGTTTACAAATAACTGGCCATCACAAACATTACATGGAGCATAACGTTAGCTGGTTTCACGGCCACAATGCCAGCTGCCTCAAACAAACATAATATAGGACTGTCTTTCAGGTGCTTCGCCAAATTCCAGGTGTTTCCTCGCTTTGTTTGAAATGAACGATAGCATCGGTTGCACACCGGCTTCAGAGCATCAATTATATGTTTGTTGTCATCCGCCTCGGTTGTGAAGTATTTCCATATTCCATACCACATTTCCTCTCAACGAGTCGCGGCGGAGCTAAACTTCTGTAGTTTTTCCCGTGTGCTTGTAATTACTGTTTTTCTTCTTCACCACTTGTGGACCGACTAAAACACTTGCCCGTATTTGCTGTCCCCATCAGGTCCGGAAGAATTGCAACCTCGGTACCTCCATTAGAACCGGTTCCAACGCTGCTTCAGGAAAAACAAGTACCGTCACGTTTTAAGAATGTTGGTACTGACTTGGAACCAAAGTATCGGTTCTCGTGACATCCCTACTATGCACTAAATTCATACACTAGATGGTAGGATTTTAGAAGGGTAGAATCATCTTAAATAGAACACTAGCATTTTTTTTACTAACCAGAAGTATAAGCCCTTTCCCAGTCCATAGCATATGACATCAAACATCGGAATACGACACTGCTAGCTTTAGCAGAATACAAAGAGTCAACAAAAATAAATGCTTCAGTTCAGTGTTTATTTCAACATTACCTTTTATGCCCAAAATGACCTCAATCACCATCAGACAGAAGCTTAATCATCAAGTGACCGCGGAAAAAAGTGTGCAACCCAGAAAGGCAAGGGAGCATTTTATATTAAATGCCGCAAAGAAGACAGTAACCGGCAAACTGTGTAGCATGGAAGCACAACATCCAAAATGCTACACTTTCTGCAAGCGGTTAGAGAAATTGGTGCCAGTTGCTTAAGAGGTTCAATTTTAATCAAGTCTACTGTCATAATATACTGTATTTGCATGCTTGCAGTATAAATTCTGTTCTTTATTAGTGATCTATTTGTGAAGAGGCCATGTTGCTCTTCACTCACAATATATATACAGTGAGGGAAATAACATTTTTTTTCAGTAAATATATTTCCAATGAGGCTATTCACATGAAATTTTCACGAAACATCAATATTAACCCAAGAAATCTGGAAATATGAAGAATTCACAACATTAAAGTCCATAAATAAAGTTATGTGTAATAAAGTGGAATGAAAAAAGTATTGAACACGCTAAGAAAAAGCAGTTCTCCAAGGCAAGGTAAGGAACCAGCTGAAATCCGCAAGTAATTATACCTCCTATCTGTGCAAATTAATGTCAGCTGGGTTAGTAAATTGATGGTCTATAAAAAAGGCTTTTCGTTACCAAGGTGTCACACAAGAAACATCTCATGATGGGTAAAAGCAAAGTGCTCTCCCAAGTCCTATGGAACTTTATTGTTGCAAAACATATTGATGGAATCGGATACAGACGTATTTCAAAACTTCTGAATCCTCAAGTAAGCACCATTGGGGCCATAAAGTGGAAGCAACATCTCTCTGTCATCAACCGGCCACACACAGGAGCTCCTTGCAAGATTTCTGACCAGGGAGTCAGAAGAATAGTCAGAAGAGTAGCCCAAGAGCCAAGGACCACTTGGAAAAAGAGCTCCAGAAACACTTGTAGGCAGCAGGTACCATCATCACTGAGAAAACAATAGGCAGTGCACTCTACTGCTCACGCTCACCCCACAAAATCCATTACTAAAGAAAAGGCATGTCGAAGCTCGTTTAAAGTTTGCTACAACTCATTTGGACAAGCCTATGCAATACTGGGAGAGTGCAGTCTGGTCAGATGAGACCAAAATTGAACTTTTTGGCTGTCATACTACACACCATGTTGGGAGAAGAAATGGCACTGCACATAACCCTAAAAACACTATAAAACAGTGAAGTTTGGAGGTGGAAGCATCATGGTGTGGGGCTGTTTTTCGTCGCATGGTACTGGCAGACTTCATATAATTGAAGGAACGATGAACAGAGCCCTTTACCGGGAGATTCTTGAGAAGAATCTGCTGCCGTCCACCACAATGATTTACATGAGACGTGGGTGGACCTTCCAGCAGGACAAAGAAAGCATACAGCAAAGGAAACGCTCAGTTGGTTTCAGAGAAAAAAAATCAAGGTGTTAGAATGGCCCAGTCAGTCGCCTGACTTGAATCAAACTGAACAAGATTTAAAGACAATATGTTTCAAAGAATGGGCCAAAATCACACCTGAATGCTGCGGCCCATTAATTTCTTCATACAGGAAGCGTCTTGAAGCCGTCATTACAAACAAAGGCTTCTCCACTAAGTATTAATTAAATTTCAGTTAGCGTGTTCAATCATTTTTTCCTGTGTCATTCCACTTTTTACACATTTCTATTTATGGACTTTAATGTTGTGAATTCTTGAGTTAATACTGATGTTGGGTGAAAATTTCATGTGAATAGCCTCATTGGAAATATATTTACTGAAAAAAATGTTGACACATCCAATATTTATTTCCCCGATTGTATATTTTTATGTATAGTTTTTATATATATATATATATATATATATATATATATATATATATATATATATATATATATATATATATATATATATATATATATAAAATTGGACAAACAGTTGTGTTTTATGCACAAAAAAACACTGATAATAAAACTACAATGCTAAATTAATAAAATCTCACTTTCACTGCACTTTATGGTTTGTTACTCACATATTGTTTGTGTTAATGTAAAGTTTTTCTCTGAAGTTTATATTTGTAAGACTTGTGGATTATTTTTAAATAAACGAAAAATATGGTATTGAATTTTTTTTTTATCCAATTAACAATTCGTCGAAAAAATTATCGTCTGATTAACTGATTATGAAAACAATCATTAGTTGCAACCCTGGACAGGTCTCACAATGATCTGAGCCAAATTTGATGAAGATTGTACAAAATTTGGAGGATGAGTAGCAAAAATGGCAGTTAGATGTAAGCATTTTTAGCATTTTTCATTATTGTAACTATTAAACAGTAGGAGCAGCAAAAAAACTATTTTTGATAAAATCCAAGATGGCGGAAAATCTAATTAGTCGGAAATTGAAGAAAAGGTAGAATAACAATAGGGTACCTATTTGTGACCTATTTGGTACTGGTTGTGATCTCAAGAAAATGAAATCTGTTATATTGAGATCACAAGAGAAAAAAAAACTGTTAGCTTGAGAATAACAGTACAGAAAAATAAATTACTCATGGCCTTTCTGGATTTCCACATGTTTTAGTTATGCCTATATTTTATTCATAAGAAATTCTAGGGCTGCCAATAATTGTAATATAAATGGTTTCTTTAAAAATCTGTTCTTTCTTAGCATAAATTAACTTCAGTTAAAGGTTGCATGTTCAGTGTTGAATTAAGCTTGTTAACCACAAAGACATTTATAATAAACCTTTTTATACATATTTACCAAGGGTGCCAATAATTCTTGATCTGATTTCTGTGTTCTGAAAATACATGAATTCTCAAAATGTAATTATTGCTGCCTTTAAAAAACATAATATTGTGATAGTTTAAACTTCAGGGGCTGGAATACAACTACAGTTGTTCAGATATTTTAGAAACTCATTCTAGATTTAGTCTCTCAAAATAAGAATGAAAAATAAAGCTACAGTTGAAGCCTATGATTCTACAAGTACTGCTCCCCTCTTCAATTAAATTTATATAGCTCTTACATTTACATTCACTCCCTCGCTTATTCTTGGCATCCCGAATTTCTCTAATCCAGCCGTAAAACACGACCAATAAACATTTGTGTCGGTTCGATCAAAGAAGACCTAATTTGTGCATGTTTGTGAGTGTAGTCACGTCCGGAATCTAACGGAGCTTAACCGACAGAACTAAAAATGTAAGAAGAAAAAAAAAACAGTACAATAAGAGAACGATGCTCCCCCATGATGCCGCGCGCTCCTCACGTCATAATGTGAAGTCACCGATCATTGATCACCTACATACTGGGAGGCTCCACCTGAGCGCACACGAAACCATAACATGACTATTATTCTACATGTAATTATCCGAATAATCTATACAGGACAAAAATAATACCGTAAAGGTAATCGTTATCTTACCATTATCTATGAATGTGCAGTCTATTCATCAACAAAGAAATCCGAGCAGCAAAAACACTCGTCGAATGGCATTCGTCAAAGCATTCACATTCATAAAAATCAGGTTCAGGATTTTGTGGCACACGCAAAAACAGCTAGCATGTATATAACATGTCATATAGCATTTGTGATATTTTAGAGACAGTTTCAACAGAAGACTGAAGAGACGCGAGCTTAGGAGACATAAGAAGGTGTTACATCACCTAGACTACCTGGCCCGTGTCCGACATCAGAGCCAAACCCCATCCCTCACTGCATCATCTAACGGTCCGCTCCGCCACTCCGGCCCCACCTACATTACATAAACACTTCACAGGAAACTGCTTCCACTGCACACCATTGAAATATCTAGCAACCACCTTATGCGCTACTTTTGTTCTTCCTCGCCCGCCGACCGTCTTTTCCATAACTATAACAAACGATCAGGACAGAACAAAGCCATGAAACTGAACACAAAACAGTCTTTGTTGCACCGCTGAAATCAGAACACCATCTGTTTTCTACCTGCACAAGTTGCCATTTGCTGCAGCGTGCACGCGCCTCGGCTTTTTCGCTCCTGGTGATCGGAACGGTTTTCGGGCGACAGTTCCTTTTCACGGTTTGTGCTCCAACTGCACCAGAAATAAATGGCGAGGATTTAGCCGTTAAACGATGCATTAGCTTGCGCCATTCTTTTTCCGCTCATCGTGCAGGTAGACACGGTGATGGCTCCGGTAGCCTACGCGGGGCGGTGCGAGGCTCGCGCGTCACACGCACGCACGCAGGAAAAGGTAGATTCACGCTTCTAACGGTACAGCGCGAACCTGTTGTTATTTAAAGGAAGCGCAACACTGCGTAAGCTTATGCACAAGCTCAACATCAAACATTTCATTCTTTCCGGAGAGAAACCAAAAAGGCAACCTTAGTTTGCAGAACACAACAGTTCTGTTAAAATACAAAGTTCAAACATGTCACCGCATAGTATAGCCTTAAACCGCACACTCACTAGACAGCAATACAGGTTTTCATACTTTAGACAACCTAAATAAGCCGGTATTTAGGTAGGTTACAGATTGAATGATGTCGAACAACAATGAATTACACGTAGAGAAATAGTTTATGCACTACGCGAAAAAATGCTCGGGTTTTTTTTCTGAAACTAAATTACAGGGTTTGCTATTCAGAAAACAGCTCAGGATATACCACGTGAAACGACCGCGAAGCAGTGGAGAGTTTCTCCAGATAACGGTCTGGGAACAGAACGGCTTTCTGCCACAGGTAGACAAGCTAACGGTTCAGATTAAGCTATCCATTTGGACAGTCTACCAAGTCTGCACACTTTTACTGAGTTCGTGTAAATAAAGTAGTTAATCTAGGCGTTAAAATGATCAAAAAGTGGCCAAACCTTAACAGCCAAACGAAACGCGCTTCACCTTTTCATTTCGCCTTTCCGGAATCACACTGTCCACTCACCATTAGTTCTCCTCGGTTTCGTCTGCTTTCTACGCAGGCACCTGGGGCCATCCGCCATGATTCTGTACCGCGGCCTCGCTGAGCTGATTACCGCAACACCAGCCCCCTCCCGCCCTATCCGGGGCCATCGCTGCACCTGGTTTACGACACTCTGCTTTACGACAATACCCTTACGTGAACAGTTCGTCGGATTCTCTTCCCTCCCTCGCCTGTTTATCACCAATTTTGTTTCCGCACATACCAATAATCACTAAACTAATACATCGTAGGTATAAAATAATAATACAATAATAAAGTAACGTCGTATAGAAAACAGGCCACTCCCAGTGGTAACAGACACCGGGCTAGTTACATAGTTAGCTTAACCCTATATGTACCAGTGCATGTTTCACGGGCACTTTGGATGGATGAGTCTGATCACGTGACCAAGCGTTTCACTAACAAAACTAAATCAGCGTATCCTTACAGCCAAAATGAAACAAAAAACATATACATGGAACGCCTTTATCAATATGCAATAATAAACGAGATATACACTAATAGTACAGCAATAATGTTATTATAACAACATATATACATATGAGCTAGTGGTAAAGGTAAAGGTAATGTTCACATCAAACATCAGAATGAAGAAAAAGTGAGATCTCTCTGATTTGTTTTGAGTATTTCATAAACTGCTGATCCCCTGGGACTTCCACACACAACAGTATCTAGACTTTTCACAGAATGAGGTGGGAAAAAAGACATTGAGTGAACATACGGTTCTGTGGATGGAAATGCCTTGTTGATGAGAGGTCAGAGGAAAATGGTCAGATTCAACAGGCTCAACCTGCCAGGAAGGATATAATAATTAAAATAATCGCTCTTTACAACCGTGGTGAGCTGAAAAACATCTTAGCATGCAGAAACAAACCTTTGGGTGGGTGGATGGGCTACAGCAGCAGAAGACCACATTGGGTTCCACTCTTGTCAGCTAAGAAAAGGAATCTGGGGCTATCATGGACACAAACCTACCCAAACTGAGCAGTTGAAGATTAGGGGGAAACAAAATCACCTGGTCTTTTCCCAGTCTTCAACTGTCCAGTTTGGGCGAGCCTGTGCCCACGATAGCCTCAGATTCTTGTTTGGTTTGATGTGTTGTTCATTCTGAGATGCTTTACTGCTCACCACAGTTGTAAAGATCGCTTATTCGACAATCTTGTGCAATGTGACAACCTTTATTTTCATCCAGAATTGCATAAATTTTTGGCTAAGAGCTGGTATTGAGGACAGGAGAGTCGAACCACTCCGTAAAGTCTTCTCCAGCACATCCCAAAGACTTTCAATAGGGTTAAGGTCAGGACTCTGTGGTGGCCAATTCAAGTGTGAAAATGATTCCTCATGCTCCCTGAACCACTCATTCACAATTTAAGCCCAATGAATCTTGGCATTATCATCTTGGAATATGCTTGTGCCATCAGGGAAGAAAAAAATCCATCAATGGGATAACCTGGTCATTCAGTACATTCAGGAACTCAGCTAACTTCATTTTATTGCTGCATAATGTTGCTGAGCCTAGACCTGACCAATTAAAGCAACCCCAGATCATAACACTTCCTCCAGAGGCTTGTACGAAGGCACTATGCATGATGGGTGCATTGCTTCATGTGGTTCCCTCCTTACCCTGATGCACCCATCACCTTGGAATAGGGTAAATCTGGACTCATCAGACCACATTACCTTTTTCTATTGCTTTCCATTGCATAAAGTCTAATCTTTATGCAAATTGAAGTCATTTTTATGTGATTAGCCTCACACTGATTAGGCCACACAGCTATTTAGTCCCAATCCTGTAAGTTCTCATCACACTGTGCATGTGGATATGCTCTTACTTTCCCTATTAAACATAGCCATAAGTACTACTGTCATTTATTTACGATGTGACATCTCCAAGCGTTTTAAAGATTTCCGATTGTGATCATTCAAGATTTTGAACATTAATTTTTCCGACCAGATTTCTTCCTCAAAGTTGACAGTTCACCGCTCTTTTTCTAGTTTTTAATAATGTGTTGGACAGTTAACATAATTCCAGAGATTTCAGCAATCTCCTTAGTTGTTTTCTTTGCTTGATGCAGGCCAATAAGTTGCCCGTTGTGAAACATCTTTTCTATGACCCTGGGATATGTCTTCTGACATGGTTGTTTAAGAGATGAGAAGCTACACACTGCATCAGTTAGGGTTAAAAGAATTGTTGCCAGCTGAAACATGAAAAACGATCCAATCATAGGTTCTTAAGTATTTGCTTATTTAAATCCAAACAACAAACTGTTTTGCCCAGGTTATGCAGTACTCATAACCCTCTTTGTGTTTCTAGCTCACTGTTTCACTGTTTCTCTCTCCACATCCCTTATTGGGTGCTTGCCTGATAACCAATCAGAACGCAAAGCAGGTAGTTTCAAATGGTATGTGTCACGTCGCGAGATGTAAGGGAGTAGGATACGGAAGCAGGTGCAGGTAAAGACATTTTTATTTAAGGAGGCAGGCAGACAAATCCAAATCGTAATCCAAAAAGTCAAGACAGGCAAAGGGTCAAGCAATCAGCAAACAGGCATAAACTGGGCTAAGCGGAAATCACAACGAGGAAACGAGAAACAAGGTCATACACATGGAACACGAAACATGAAACTAAGACTGGGAACTGGGAGCGGAAAACACCAGCATGGACAAAGTGAACTAATCTAATGTTTAAACTAACTAAATCAATCGAACTATATTAACTATATGTAATACTCCGCGCCTTGTACTGGGAGGCGCGCGGTATATATATCAAACATAATCAGCGCTAAGTGCTGGCAGCTGAAGACAATAAAGAAAACCCACCCGAACAACAATCAACAACACAACAGGGAGGAGACAGAACAGAAACAAAACAAACACACGTGTCCATAGTCAACAATGTCACGGTTGTCCACATTCAAAGAGCGGGCGCTCGCGCACCTTGCTCGTGTACGCACGCGCCCTCCGGCTCGACAAGCGCGCTGCCTAAAGGGGAGATCGTGACAGTATGAAGTAGAGATGCACCAATGTATCAGCCAATAATGGGTATCGGCCGATAAAGGCAATTTTTCACGCTATCGGCCACTGGATGATAGTTATAAAACATCTGATGATTAGGGCCGATTATATCCTGTCAATCAAAAGAGGGGGGAAAACACATCGAATTCATGCTGTGTGTAAAGACGATGTCTCTTGTGTGGAATTACATTGAATTGGGTGACAATGATGACAAAACTGCAGTTTGTAAGCTCTGCACTGCATGTTAACAAATGGGTGCTTTTACACTGGGCACTGCAGCAGTGAAACCGGAGTTTTGGCGTCGATTTAATTTTTTACACCCCATGGAAATTGATGGCGCTTTTTTTTTTTTTTTTACATATTTGGATAAGCAAACATTTGATCATCTTTGAAACAATGCCTATTAATGAAGTTGATGTACTTGAACAAAACCAAATGGAAAATTAGTTTTTTCAATCATTTATAACAGAAATATCAATAGATGTGATATTCTTCTGTGGAAAAAGTAAGTACACCATTGACCTCAGAAGTTAGTATTGCCCCCTTTAGCAGAAATAATTTATTGTAGATGTGTTGCATAATTGTCCACCAGTCTCTGACATCGGCTTGCTGAAATTTTTTAACACTCTTCTTTCATTCTTTCAGTTACAAGATGTTTGAGGGTTTTCTTGCATGTACTGCCCGTTTCAAATCCCCCACAACATTCAAATTCCACATGGGATTCAATCTGATCTTTGTCTATATGCTCATTGGCAAACTGTAGTCTTTCTCTAATGTTCTTTTTAGACAGCAAGGACTTTTTCGTGGCACACCTCCCATGCAGACCAAATTTGTGCAATCTCTTTCTGATTGTAGAAGCATGCACTTTGACACCAACAGCTGCAAGACTTACTAGCAGATTCTGCGATTAAATTTTGAGGTTCTTGTAGACTTCCTTTTGCATCAGACTGTCTGCTCTTGGGCTGAATTTGCTGGGATGGCCAGTCCTGAACAAATTGGGAGTCATTTGAAATCTGTGCCACTTGTAGATGATTTTCCTTACAGTGGAATGATGTATATCAAATAATTTGGGCATCTTTTTAAATCCCTTGCCAGGCTCATAGGTATTTTTAGATCTTGGCATGATGACGCCACACATCACAATAACAAAGGGAACATCAGCCACTAAATATGAGAGGGGTGTAAATAAGACGGGTTCCACTACACTCCCTAAGCAGGTTCTAATCACTGGCACCCAATCTTGAACACTGATTCTAATTTAATGGATTTGAAGGTGTGATAAATGTAGGGGTGTAATTACTTTTTCCATGTGACTGGTCTGTTTTTTGTTCATTTAAACTTTGAAAATGACTAGGCCTACAAAATGTTCATTTTATGGTGGGTTTTTTTTCATATTTTACATTTCATAGAGTGTATCAACTATATTAATAGGCACTGTTTCAAAGAGGATCAAATGTTTGCTTGTCGAAATATGTGTTTTAAAAATTATACTTTCCATAGGGTGGACTTATTTTTTCACATGACTATATGTGGGTAGCAGCAAACAAAAAACTTTTATTCAGTACAGCAGTCACATGACTGATCACACGTTAACAAAATTCTGTACAACATTCTGCTCAAAATATCCGCTGGTGCGCACAAAATTGTGACTCAAACATAACGCCATAGACACGGTGCTTTGCAAATTTCCCAGCACAGGAAAGTCTGAAGGACAGAATGTATGCTAACAAGTGTTGTGTCAATCTCCGTTTCCCCCAGCCCCGCCCCCACCCAAACGGCAAAAAAAGCACGCATGCACAAAAAACTCACCCCCGAGATGGTGTGCTCGTCCCACTGAGGTACTTTGGAAAGACCTAAGGCTAAAAACTAATGTTTTAAATGACTTTTATCTGCAGAATGTTGTAAACTAACTCATGTTAGTTTTCCTTAGGGCTTTCCAGAGTACCTCAGTGGTACGAGCATAGCATCTCCGGGGAGAGTTTTTTGTGCACGCACGCTTTTTTCGCCGTTTGGGTGGGGGCAGGGCTGGGGGAAACCTATCCCAACAGGGAAAAGGAGATTGACACAACACTTGTTTCTCTGGAAAATGAAAAGCTATTTATTGTGTGTGTGTGTGTGTGTGTGTGTGTGTGTGTGTGTGTTTATGAGAAATAGAAAGATAGAGATATGCTGGTGAGGGAATAACTGGTTATCACGGTTATGACACAAGTTATAATGAACTAGCTTCTATAATTTACGACCACAAAAATGTAAATTAGACCATATACGTCTCAAGCATGGAAGTTACGTCCTTTACTATACACGTATAAAATAGACATTCATGAGTCATGACTAAAGGGTTACGTCTGACACAGTGGTATGGTATTGGTATCGAACAATTTCAAAAAGAAGAACAAAAAGAATTTTTTTTAAAATGCCACAGTTTTTATATGATATCGTCTCAGTATGTAAAACTTATATTGACTTGATTTCTAACCATTTTCACTGTTGAATGTATGTTCATGAGAGAACACATACGCACACATAGCTTACTCTTACTATAGGTTAGGTTGGTAATAAACTGAAACTTAATGCAGTGACCTTTTCACATATAAATAACAGAGGCCTTTTTTGCACTCAGATTTCATTTAACACTGGTGATGAGGGTCATGTATCAGGAAACTCTGGACTCCAGTTCTCATCAGCCACTGCACTGCACTACAGGTCACATGACCACCTGCACCTGATTCACGTTCTGTTAATGAGCACTCTTGTGTATATATAGTCATTGTCTGCACTGTTTCTCTGTCTTTCGTTGTCTTAGACTTCTGTCTTCTATGCCACGGTGTTTTTTTTTTCATGCCACGGTGTTTTTTTTTCATGCCACGGTGTTTTGTTTCATGCCACGGTGTTATACCAAGTTGTCTTTGTGTCTTTGTTTTGTTGTTTAATTGTTTAATTGTTTAATAAATGTTAATATATCTGTGATTGCTTCTGCCTCAACCTCGGTTCGTGACAGAATGAAAGACCCACAATCAGAAGCAGCAGATCGCCCGGCTGGACAACTGGGGCATCAGGATGCCACGCCAACAGGAGCGGGAGTCTGTGGTCGGGGCTAATACCATCTCCCACCCTCCCTCCCCTATTATGGATCTCATTCAGCCTACCCGCTCGTCTGAGGACGTTGCTCTGTCTCCTGCCGAACCTAAGTACTCCCCTCTGTTCTACAACCCCGCACTCAATGCCGCTGTGCTACGACAGCAGCAGGTCACCAGGAATTACCTGGCCTTCAACTCACCGCCCATGTTTATGAAGGACTACGCCATGCCACGCCAACAGGAGGGGGAGTCTGTGGTCGGGGCTAATACCATCTCCCGCCCTCCCTCCCCTATTATGGATCTCGTTCAGCCTGCCCGCTCGTCTGAAGACGTTGCTCCGTCTCCTGCCGGACTCAAGAATTCCCCTCTGTTCAACAACCTCACGCTCAAAGCCGCTGTGCTTTCCTGTTCAGCTGAGGACGTCGGTCTGCCTTCCTGTTCAGCTGAGGACGTCGCTCTGCCTTCCCGTTCAGCTGAGGACGTCGCTCTGCCTTCCCGTTCAGCTGAGGACGTCGCTCTGCCTTCATGTTCAGATGAGGACGTCGCTCTGCCTTCATGTTCAGATGAGGACGTCACGCTGTTTTCCTGCTCCACCGAGGACGTCGCTCCGCTTTCATGCTTTCAAGTTGATGAGTAGTTCAGAAATGCATGATACTTTTTCAAGGTATTCATGGCACTATTCGTCACAAAGTTGAACAGCATTGTATTAATTGTAGCCAGGCTCGACGTGGGCTGGTATTCACCGGTATGCAGTACTGGCACTTCTACATTTTACTCTTTCACAGCAAACATGCCCCTTTGGGGCCAGTGCAGGCAGAAAATTGAGCCCGCAGTGAGCAGCCAACTGTAGGCCCCATTACTGGATTGAAATGTGGCAGAAAAACAGCCCCAAAACATTAAAGAGCCACCACCATATTTAACTGTAGGCATGAGGTACTTTTCCATATGGCTACCTCTGTGTGTGCCAAAACCACCTCTGGTGTGTATTGCTAAAAACTCTAATTTGGTTTCATCTGACCATAGAACCCGATCACATTTGAAGTTCCAGTAGTGTCTGGTAAACTGAAGATGCTTGAGTTTGTTTTTGGATGAGAGAAGAGGCTTTTGTCTTGAAACCCTTCCAAACAACTTGTGGTGATGTAGGTGACTTCGGATTGTAGTTTTGGAGACTTTCTGACACCAAGACACAACTAACTTCTGCAGTTCTCTAGCTGTGATCCTTGGAGATTTTTTGGCCACTCAAACCATCCTCTTCACAGCCTTCTTTTAAATTAATAATAATTAATTTCACAATTCTGAAAGAAATGCAAATAAAAACTGTATTCTCTCCATTTCAACAAGTTGTTTCACAGTAACTGGTCTCATAAACAAAAAACACATTAATTAAATTAATATTAACACATTAACTAAATTCTGAAGATTAAAGTAAGATTTCTTAACTTATTGAACGTTATTAATTCATATTAAACAGAATTCATTGACTGAATTCTAAAAACCTCCTATAAAAAACCTCCTCGCAAATACTTTTTCATAGCACTGTATTCAACACTTTAACATACATCTTAAAGGACCTTAATTTTACTGTCACTTATCTTCTCTTTGACTAACATTAGGAAGCTAATAGCTACAACACACTAGTTAGTTAATTAACTAGTTACTTAGGCTAAACAATGTTTGATGATAGCTAGCTAGCTGGCTAATTAGTTAGGTTTCACACATTAGTTCACAGTTCGAAAATATCAGCTTAAGTCAATCTCAAAATCACTTAATATTGCAATGCTGCACTTGAGCTATAATCAGTGTATTTCTCTTGTTTTTCAATGTAAATATATAAACTTCTTTAAAAATAAATAATTTAATCTGAGAACCAAACTGCAGAAGATTAAGTGTATTTTATTTTTCATTAAGAAGATTTATGACTAAATATTTTTTTAAACATTTTATATATATATATTTTTTTATCTTTGCTTTTCAGGTTAATTTATATTTTTAAGAAGATTTTTCACTAGACACAGCCATGCACAAACTTCATGATATTAAAGGCCTATATAGTCAAGTTTATTTATTTAATTAATTGTTCATCTAATTCTAATTGTTTAATCTAATATCCGTCTAACTTATGTTGCCATTGTTATTTCTTTGTTAAATTTGCAGATGATGGTGAAGTTAACTTGTTTTTTCAAGTTGAGAAGTTGAAAAATTTTATAGTTTTAATTTTTAATGATACAATGTTCTTGCAAATTTTTATCTATGAAAAGGATTTCATGTTGGGGTTTTTTTTTGTATTAAATCATAATTACTGTTTTGAATGTCCAGAGATTCACTGCTTGTTATTTTATGTAAACAATGAATCAACAAAAACATGGATTGTGTGCTGATTATTTATTCATATAGGCTGATTTGTTTTATTTATGATTAATGATGCATGAATGTATGAATATTTAAAATAAATGATGAAAATTCTGGTTAAGAGAATGTTAGGGGAACATTAAGAGAATGTTTGGTGGATGTTGTGGGAACCTAAAAACATTGTTCTATTTCTGTAAAGAAAATGTTCCTAGCTAACCAAAAACAAACCTTAAAAATGTATGTTTTGGGAACATACTGGGAACCCAAATCTAATGTTCCTACAATGAACAAAAATTGTTAGCTGCGCTGTTCCCTTTCTCTTGACAAGTCTCAAGATAAATTTAAAAAAATGCAAAAGTCTCAAGATAAATAATGTTAATGCTACTCTATCGTTAGTCAGACAATGACTATGTTTACATGTACATTAAATTCTGTTTAAGGTCTATATTCAGGTTGCAGCCATATTCCGAATATGATGTTTATATGCGTACAGGCATTGGAATTTTCCTGTATACATGGTTGTTGTAAGTATGCCTGAGTTGCTATTCCTAAATAATTAGCCTAAAGCTAAGCATCTGCTAGCACCCACAATTCCTTGAGAACTGAGCATGTGCATATCTCCTTTCAGTGGATTTTCTGAATAAGGTATTTACAACAGATTTTCGATAAACACACATACATAACATAATAATAATAATAATAATCCTAATAATAATAATAATAATAATAATAATAATAATAGTATATAGTATCATACAGATATTGCATTATTATATTATTACATTATTACAGTAAAGTACAGATATTGCATTATTAAATTATTATATATTAGTTTCAATTCAGTTTTATTTGTATAGCGTTTTTAACAATGGACATTGTCCCAAACCAGCTTTACAGAAATATATAAAGTCAGGATATAGATTTTAAATGTATGAATGTATCCCTAATGAGCAAGCCAGAGACAACGGTGGCAAGGAAAACCTCCCTGAGACAATATATTATTATTCTATATTATAAAATTAATAGTTTGGCAAATGGTTGTCCCTTTGAGTAAATAAATGAATGTTGTGAACATCAGCAAGATCTCCTAGTTTCTTTTATTCGCTCTAGAAATTCGGAACAAAATACTTAATGATTAGCCGATACCGGCCGATACACACGCCAACGTGAATAAGGGGAGTACTGGCAATTTTCCCCCTACTTCAAGCATGCTGTGTTCATGTGCTGTTTTAAGGATAAAGCACAGTGGTTCACTGAAACATGCATCTGCATTACAAAAACTAGTTAATCTGGGCAAACCTGAAAAAGTCAATGTATAATTCAGACACTGATTAAATTTAATTATACCATGGTCTGTCCAAATGCTTGATTCTGATTGGCTGGAAGGTGTGCATTAAGTAAGGGATAATACACAACTAGGTGTGCATTACACAATTTTACTGCACGACATGTGGCAAAGAACCACATGATAAAAATTGTTTTAAACATTTTGTTAAAGTACATGAAATATGATTCACGGGACATTTCTTCATGAAAATAAATGCAACTGAAGACTGACATACTGCAATAAAGTGTGACAGGCTTTCTCCAGAGGACACGATGTATGAAATCTGGCATTCATAATACCAGGTGTGAATGGCTATGCGACTTGGCTGGCCAACTGTGATCTGATCATCCAGGACGCATGTTAATGGCAAATGTGAATGGGGCCTTTGACAAAGATACTTCATGAAGTATGTTCTTGTGCTGTCCAATTGTTGTCAAGGGGTTTTTCTTCACCAGGGAAAGAATTCTTCTGTCATCTTCCACAGTTGCTTTCAGTGGTCTTACAAGCCTTTTGGTGTTCCTGAGCTCACCGGTGCATTCTTTCTTTTTAAGAATGTGCCAAATAGTTGATTTTTCCACACCTTCTTATGCTATCTCTCTTTTTTGAACTCCTCCTAGACCATTCATCCGATTTTCACCAACATTGACACAGATCATCTTCAGACCATCCCGACAAAAAGTTATTGAACTCTTGATTGGTCAAATCTTTCTCAAATGATGCACAAATGAATTTGAAAGTGATCATGCCAAAATGGACGCAATGCTATATCTCTATAATGCTTTAGCATATTCAGACCAAACTTAGTCTATGTCATGAGCATCATAATTTGAGGGCAGCAACTCAGTTTTGGAACAGCGCCACCTAGTATTCATGAGATATGGAAAAAACACATTTTTGCTTATAACTTCTGAAGGGTTTGTCATAAAATCATGACCAAGCTAAAATCATGCTTGCATATCTCCTCACTTTGCCTCTGTATTGCTTGGCCACAGAATTGCTGCTTGCAGATATATTTCTGGTTCTTCTTCTTCTTCTTCCTCTTCTTCTTCTTCTTCCACTATTGAGTCTATGGTGGCCCATAGAACCGCTTGCGGAAAAGTTATGAAATTTGACACACAAATAAAGGACAATCTATACATTAACCGAAGCAATTTTGGAGTCTCCATCTTAAACCCTTTAGCAGCAGCTCAAATTTGCAATTACGTTTATGCTAATAACTTTTTTTGCCATAGAATTTTTATTGGAAAATCGCATTTTACATATAATAACACCCCATCCAACAACCCCCACCATACCCGGCCACAACAAAATAATCACAGCCAAAACCAAAAGAAAGGGGGACACAAAATACAAAAAAAAAAAGTATGATGATTAGTATTTACCGTATATACCTTCCCTCAATCCACCTCCAGGGTGCGTACATCATTGAAGTAGGTAATAAATTGTTGCCATTTTCCCAAAAATTATTCACCCCTCCCTCTGATGTTATACTTGATTTTTTCAAGTTTTATAACGAAGATTAAATCTTTAAGCCAGACTGATATAGAGGGGGGTTGTGGAGAGGTCCAAGACAGCAATATTCTGCGCCGAGCAAGTAATGATGCAAAAGCCACAACACTAGCTTGTTTACAGTTCAGAGGCTGATGCTGAGATGGAACACCAAAGATGGCAATTAAAAGACAGACATCTAATTTGATTTTAAGAATCTCAGAGACAGTTTTGAAGAAAGAGTTCCAAAAGTTCTGCAGTTTGGGACAGAGTGCAAACATATGACTGAGGTTACAGGGCAAAAGTTAGCATTTTTTTCCACATATGTCAGGAACATTGGGATATATTTTAAACAGTTTACTCCTAGAGAGGTGAGCTCTATGGACCATTTTAAATTGTAAGTCTAGCACTTGTGATGGTATGTATATTTTCTAACGCCCTGCCCCAGTAATCATCCTCAAGCTAAAGGCCTAATTCCTCTTCCCAAGCACTAATGGTTTTGATATTGTAAGAATTGTCCTTTTCCAGATCATTGCATATATCTGTGAAATAATACCACCCTTATGAGGATTCAGTTTGAACACCTCTTCCCATGCAGACTTTGTAGGTAAGGAGGGAATCCCAGCGAATAGGGAGGAGACACAATGCCTAATTTGAAAGAAACGGATTAAGTGAGACGGAGGCAGGTTGAATGACAAGGATAATTCAGAAAAGTTTGCAAACACATTATTAATGAAAAGATCCTCAAAGCATTTCATATCCTTCCTTTCCCAAAAAGAGAATGTGGAATCCATAAAAGAGGGGGGGAAAGAGGTGGTTATTACATATAGGTGCCATGGTTGAGGCTGAGACAGATTTAAAATGACGGCAAAACTGATAGAAAATTTTTAGAGAGGTACATACTATTGGATTATCCGTGTAGTGTGAAAGGGGTATAGGAAGGGAGGAGAACACCATAGCAGGGAGGGAAAATGAAATACAAGACTTTGCTTCTAAGTGGCACCATGGAAGAGAGGGGGCCTGCACCCAGAGAACCAGATTCTGAATATTAGCCACCCAATAATAATACATGAAATTGGGCAATGAGAGGCCACCACTTAGTCAACTCTTTTGAAGTGAAAATTTGGAAACATTGGGAGTTTTTCCTGCCCATATAAAAGATGAGATTAATCGGTCTATATTCTTGAAGAAAGATTTGGGTAAAAACAAAGGAATGGACTGAAAAAGCTAGAGGAAGAATGTTCATTTTTACCATATTTATTCTACCAAGAGGGTATTATTATTATTATTATTATTATTATTATTATTATTATTATTATTATGAATTAGTCTACCAAGAGGGTAGAATGATGCAAAGATGCTGCCCATCTTTGAAAGGCTGACTTCATATATGAAATTAAGGGTGTAAAATTCGCTGCCATTAATGCAGAATCGGAACGGGTTACATTAACTCCTAGATATTTGAATTTGAATCCTCCAAGTGAAATGGTATGTCAGTCTGTTTTATTTTTTGGCCCGATTGGTTTATGGGTAAGCATTCACTCTTTTGTAGGTTCAGCTTATACCCGGAAAATATCCCAAAGTCATTTAATATGTGTATTATCTCTGGAATAGATGCAGTTGGATCTATTACATAAAGTAGTAAGTCGTCAGCTAGTTTAGGGCTAGTTTATGTTCAATTCCCTTGCGGATTATACCCTGAAATACAGGATGAGTTATCAAGAGAGGCTCAGTTGCTATGGCAAAAAGTAAGGGAGACAGAGGACATCCCTGGTGCATACCCTGTGACAAAGTAAAATAGTCAGATTTAGCATCATTGGTATATATGGAAGCTTGCGGTTCCACATATAATAAACGGAGTCAGTCCATCTCCAAAGCTGAACTTCTTTAGCACCTTTTCGGCATCCAAAGAAATGACCACTTCAGATGAGTTGCTGTTTTGTTTTGAATATAAAATACTAAGAAGAGTGCGAATATTAGAAAAGGAATGCCGTCCTTTAATAAATCCGGCTTGCTCCTCTGAAATAACGCTAGGGAGAATCCCCTCTAAACAAGAGGCCAGAAGTTTGGCATCAACATAGAGGAGGCTAATAGGTCTGTACGAATTACATAATATTGGGTCGTTCCCATCTTTAAGCAATAGAGTTATAGATGCTTGTCTCAATGTTTGTGACAGCGTACCTAGTTCTAAGGATTCCTAGAATACAGCCAGAAGTAATGGGGCCAATGTAACATGAAATTTCTTATAAACCTCGGAAGGAAACCTGTCCAGGCCAGGTGATTTCTTAGATTGAGTTAATTATCTTATCTAAGGTGATGGGGCTGTCAAGTTCAGATGCCAATAGAGGGTCAACTTTGGGAAAATCAATATTTCTAAGAAAATGGTTCATGTTACCCGAATTGTCAGGAGCTCCAGCTGTGCATGAAGAGAAATAAAAACTTTTAAAAGTTTAATTAATTTCTACAGGATCTGAGATTAATGCACCACTGGACTGCATAATCTGAGTAATAGAGCGCGGAGCCGTTCGGTTACACAGTTGGTGAGCCAACAACTGACCGACCTTATCCCCATATTCATAATAATTGCCATGTGTATGTAACAAAAGCCTCTCTGCCTCACCTGTCGATAACAAATCAAACTCTGCCTGCAAATTAAGCCTTTGTTTATGCAGCTCAGGGGTCGGGTTGAGAGCATATTGGTCATCTATAGCTTGAATATTATCTTATATCTCTTTTTTCTTATCCTTCCATTTTTTATTGGCATAAACAGAATAAGAGATTATCTGTCCCCTTGAGAAGGCCTTTAGAGTTTCCCAAAGTAAAGAATAAAAGATTGAATCAGATAAAAGTAGAGAATTAAGCCTCCATGGTGGGCGAAAGGTGTGATGCGAAAGTAGAAGAATGTCAAGACTTAAAGGGACGTGGTGTGAAATAACAATTGGTAGATATTCAGCATTTACAACCCGAGAAATTAGAGCATTATTAATAAAAAAGTAATCAATGCGAGAGAAAGATTTATGTATGTGAGAAAAAAAGAATATTTTCTCACTGTGGGGTTAAAATTCCTCCCCGGATCAATGTAACCATTCTGAACCATAAACTCAGAGAATACCTTTGCCATTGCAGAGGGTGCCTTGGTAACAGCGGTAAATTTGTCCAAAACTGGGTCAATGACACAGTTTAAATCTCCCCCAAATATCAAGAGATATGTGTTCAAAGCAGGAATTTTTGACAACAAATTCTGAGCATAAGGAGCGTTATCAAAATTCGGGGCATATACATTCACCAAAACTACTGCCGTTTGTGAAATTTTCCCTTCCACAATCACATATCTACCATTTACATCAGAAATAACATTATCAGAAGAAAAAGGCACAGTCTAACTTATCAGGATAGAAACTCCCCTGGACCTGGAATCAATGTTGGAGTGGAACATATGCAATGTCCAGCGAGCTTGGTGTCTGCGTTGATCCTTGAGACAGATGAGTTTCCTGAAGAAATGCAACATCGGGTTTTTGTAGTTTTAAATGTGTCAAAATCTTGGATCTTTTAATGGGACCATTCAGACCTTTGACATTCCAACTTAGGAATCTGATCGTGCTTCGGGTATTGTCCATCAAATTAGGTTAATACAGAATGAAGTACAACGAGGTTGATATCAATAGGTAAAAAGAACAGAAAACAACAACAACAACAACAACAACACAGCATCCCTCATCGGCCCCCACCCCACCCTTCCCCACCCTACTCTGAACATCAATTAACTTCTTCTCTCCATTCCCAAACAATGCAGGCAGAACCCCACAACACTGGAACATCCAATACTTGTAAAGAACCCCTATTCTTGTTGTGTGAATTCACGCCCGAGCATATAAGGTACCACAATTACCATGTATCTCAGGCATCTTATAGATTTACCTGGAAACTGATGTAGTTGCCCACACCCGAGTAGTTTCACAGTCACATTACAGGTATTAATAAATTGGTTAACTGTCATGTAGGCAGATTAAGATGGAGGATACCATTCATTAAATCATCGTTGCACTTTTTGGGGGCAGTTGAATTTAAGCCTCTCATCCCCGAAGTCTATCAGAAGGCGAGCAGGGTATCTGAGAGAAAACCGCAAATTTCTCTCACGCAAGTGTTGTATATAAAACAGATATGAAATAAACACGAGGGAGACCAAGTATGAGTAGTATGTAATTTTATTGAGAATTCACTCGGCTGGTGGGACTGTAATCCGGGGTAGAGTGGTAGGGAGAAAACAGGTGGTAAAATGGGGTACGTCCTGGGGACGTGTGAGAGCCAGCTGATGTGTACGGAGGGGAATATTCAGGACTGGCAGGTGTAAAAGAGGGAGAGAGGTCAGAGCCCAGGTCAGAGAAGGCCATGTCATCATCAGTCTGATAGTTGGAGGAAGGGACAGCAGGTAGAGGGTCTGTCTGTGTAGAGGCATCCACACACACATTTGCTGGGTGGATTCTATATCTGACAGGTGGGGGGAACCCTGCATTCCCAGAGGGGGTGCGAAGAACTTCGAGCAGCATAGTGATGTCGGCAGTGAGATGCGCAAGCTGATAGCGAGTGTTCAGCTCCAAATCCAGCCCCTCCAGTAAAGGAGATAAGAAAAACTGACATTCATCCTACACATAGGAGAGAATGGACTGTATTAGGGACATGACACTGACGATTTAGATTTACACTTTAGATTTATTTTTCTTATTTACACTGAAACCTAGAAGTGCTATTTGAGGCAGAAGTCCAACAAAGAGACACACGCACACACACACACACAGAGGCCTGGTGTGTATGCAGAAAACAGAGATAAACTACTATAGGGTAATGTACATGCAAGCATTATAAAACAGAAATGCAGAACAAACATAAAAACTCACTCATAATGTGTGTGAAGGTGTGGAGAATCCTTTCCCACGAAAATCCAGTCAGGAGTGTGTGAAGGTGTGGACAATCCTTTCTCACGATAAACCAGTCAGGAGTGACACAGACGAAGGTTAGGTTATTTTTTAAGTGAAACAAGACGGACTGGAGATAAGGGGCTCTGAGAAATTAAGATAATTGTCTTTTAAGATAATATATAGTATAATATTTCTATTAAGACACCCTATAGTGTTGTGGTATGAATAATAAAACACGCATTTATGTGCAAGACTGCAGGCACATAAGTAATCATACAGACAGCATATTCTTATATAACCTGACACCAGATCAAAAGCAACTGCAGCCCAAAATTATTCAATTTATCTACATTTTCTACCATGTTGTCTTCAGTAATATGACAATTAATACTATTGGGTGGAAAAGAATAAATAAATAACACCTAATACCCATGATTAACCACTAAACGGCTGTATAGCCCTATTAATAAATATATAAACATGGTTGTGCAATTCCTAGTTGCTGATGTCGTGTCAAAAACGAGTTGTGGTGCTAATTACCCTTTTCCATAAGTGATCATACTCAAAAGCACAATTGAAAGTAAAAATCTAGAACACATTGGATGAGAGAAGCAAAAATTGTTCAAAAAACAACATGAGATCCACTCAGTGAGACGCCCCAAAGTGATCTGAATCTAAGCACAGACTCAATCCCATATTTATACAGTCTTATCTTTAGGTTACGCCCATCTAATTCTTTTGAAATCCCAATATGCTGTAATAATATCTTTTTTTGATTTCCCTTAAATCCTAGTTTTCCCAATTTGAAATACCATTGGAACCAACTTTTATCACTCTGGAATCCCCTTAAAATCCATTTTCAGCCATTGGATATTCCCTTATCTTCATGTTTTTCTTTCGGGTATTTAAAATTTTTTCCAAGGCCCTTACTGGCATTCCCACTTCTGGTAACCAAGCTGTGCGCATCTCATCGTCCTGTTGTCCTGGACAATTTGGATATGTTATCACTTCTTCATTATAGGTGAGATATATTTTCATTATTGCTTAATGTTACACATGTTCTCTAATTCTAAGTTTGTTTATACATTTTTGGTGCTTCTTATACATTGTGTGAGTATATGTGTGTGTGTGTGTGTGTGTGTGTGTTTCTTAAAACATCTTATGAGTATGTGTTTCCTACATTCTTTGCATGTGCTTGTACATGTATATATCTGGATATATTTTAAGTCTTACCACTACTGTTTTATCTCATTTTTGTCCTTTCTCTCTGATCTCTGTCCAGCTGATCAACACCCTCCTGCAGCTGGATTTTTCTCTCTCGGCTGCTCAGTCTTACAGGCCTGGGTGAATATATACGTCATCAGCTGGCACAGTTGGCAGTGGATGTTACAGCTCTGCTGGAACATCTCTGCTCTTCACCTGTACCCCCAGGGTTTCCTTATCCTCCTGCTTATTGTATCATTCCATTGGTGACCTGTTCTCTCTCCAGTGTATGATGTGTATGATAGTGATTCTTAATAAACTACATACTCTGTTAACCTTTTGTTTTCCTGCATCTTAAATGTATTACCACATTCTCCCTATGAGGATCTCTAAGCCTTACTCTTCTCTTAATTTAAGGGATACCTATGTATAAATACTGCGTTTTTTACCCTTTGGCCACCATGAGTCAACTGTCTTATTGTTACTGTTATATATCCTGCGTGCCGTCTGTAAAATATCTCCAGCCCTATATTGTCCACAGCCCTATATCGTCCACTGTGTCTCTCAAGCAAATTTTGAGCTATCAGAGGTAAAAAAGTCCACTCTTGTAGTGCTGTTCCATTCAAAATAACACGGCAGCTGTAAAACTGGACGTAATGACCTATCACCAGGCTGAGCAGGACACACATACCAATACACTGCCATGTCAAGGTGCTCAGATAATTGACTAAGGTGCTCAGATAATTGGCTAATGTGAATTGATACTATGTTGTTGAGTACTGAATATAAGTGATACAATTGACGATATTCTGTTGACTACTTTGAGCACTACTAATGCTCCTGTTTTTGACTACATCTAATGATAATATCCTTATAGCGTCCCTAGTTTCTCAGATAGGCCTTATTGACCACTACCTTGTATTTTCAGGACTCAAGGGTTCATTTGCTTTTCCCAAAAGAAGTGTATCCCAGGGGTGGGTGAAAAAACCTCAACCCAGTTGTGAGGAAAAATTCCCACCTTATCATCACTGCATGCTCGACAGTGGCTACACCTGGCTCAGCTTAATGAAATATGGGTCACTGTAACCACAATACACATCATGATATAAGTATAAACCGCCAACAATCCATTCATTGTTCATGGGGCTCATGCCACCTACAGTTCATCATGCCTTATGTCCATAAGGTGGTCCACACGGGGAACACGTTGTGTTATGTACTAGTCCACCTCTACTGAAACTATATCTTCGACCCATACTTTTGCGTATCGCAAGGGGCCGCCCTTGGGGAGAGGTTAGGATAGCACTTACACCCAGGGCATGGCTCATTGATCCTCTTTTACTATACAGATTTCCAGGACCTCCTATTTCTTCTGCGCTCCGCCCTGCCTTTTTATAGCTAGTGATGACTTGTGGTGTGAAGTCCAGTGAAGTCCTTTCTCTGCACCTAGACCCTTAGCATACTTGCACATTCCTTAATAATTGCAGCAAGCATTGGTCATGCATTACAGTGTTGCTTCATCGTTCTTTACTTGTTATAATTGCCATGCAGTAACAACTAGTAGGTGCGTAAGTGAGCCAATGTCTTTATGCAAAATGGGGTTATTGTACATTAGTGCGTTGATACTTATAACCCCAGCATAAATACAAGAAATAAATTCCCAGTATCATACAAGTACATACCACAAAGCAAGAGTATTCCAGGACATGTAATAAACATTGTATAATAACACCTCCCCCCTCTGAGGTGGACACACCTCAACCATAGGAGACAAGGGGACATTGGACTGGCACTAACTCTGGACAACCACATGCTGGCCAGCAACATTATTAACAGCAACTAGGATAAGGCGCTTGCCAAGGGGTATAACACAGCATGCAATGAGTCCTTTCATACACAAAGCTATAACAATGGCAACTCCGAGGCGGGTCAACGTGGATGCCCAGTCATCGGCGAAAAACCAAAACAACCATGAAGGCCAATGAGGGGTAAAACCTGTGTTATGGACATGTTCCTCCTCCAGTTGTTTAAGCCAGGTCAAAACCTTGGTGAGGACACCATGTGTTTCTGTATGTAAGGGTATAATGGCACAACATTCAGACCCAACTATGGTGCACAGTGCTTCATTCAGGGCATGCATTTGAGCAATAGCAAAGCAGTTCTGAGCAGCCATAATAGAAGTAGCATGCAGTTGCTCATGGACCAGACCCAAAGTGTCGAGTGAATAGTTAATGAACTGCTGTTGATTGTACCAGATGTAGTTAATCCATGCGGTGTTACGGATTACTTGGACGCTTGGCAGTAGCACAGCGGCAAATCCACCACCCACAGATTCAATGACCTTATATTGATTCCCACAGGTTTTCCACCAAAGTCAAGAGATACACTTGGGTCTGGAGCCCAGTCAGAGTACTGTATATCATCAACATGTCGCACATAATCTGTCCACGAGGATACATGTGCAATGTACCTTTTTGCTCGTGAAAGCACAGTAATGTTGTTATATGTGTCGTTGGTCATCGGAAGCACACGAGTCTTACCTTCCAGGCATACTGGACCACAGCACCCCAGCCAATCCACAGGGAGGGTCTGGCGTACCCTGTCTCTGCCACAATACCAAAAAATATCCGCCAAGGGCAAAGTGCCATCTACTAAATCAGGCAAATGTATATGAACCACCGATGAGTCTTTACACATATAATCTGTATTATTGTCACACTGGGCACGGGTGGACACCATAGGCATGAGGGCTGGCTTAATGTGAGTACAGTCGCTAGATATGTTGCCTACAAAATCAAGGCCTTCCTCAGAGCAAACACAGAGAAGAAAGGTGGGCGGGAAGCCAACATATACTGGAATAGAAGCATCTAGAGGGGTACTCACTGGGCGGAAGTCACAGCTCTGGCTAACGTTACGCATCCAAGCTGGGCCATAGCTGAAGGAAGCTGCCCCCAACAGACAGACAGTAGGACACAAGTAGTGGTCTTTGTAAGGTTCTACTAAACATTCATCCAAATTTCCCAAAGGTCATATCAGTGGGGGTCGAGCACTACGCTCAGGTGTGATTGGTAACTGTGTGTGTGAAACATCCCATCTAAATACAAATTACTACGGCGGCAGGTAACCTCCTTTTAAAAGCTATATCTCTGCAGCTTTACCATTTGGGCGGCGGCGGTCCTCTGGACTACAACGGTTTGGAGTGATTACTGCATGCCTTCTGCTTACAATGAAAGGAAAAGTGGAGGTGCGATATTGTTTTCAGGCCCCTAATGCGAGTTATCCCATCTGCCTTGGTAATATTACTGACTCTGAAGGTGCCAGCAGAGCAAATAAATAACTATGAGAGACCAGTAATCTTTAGTGGACCTACTTGTGTGACCAACTGGATGGGTTGTAGCATGCCTGCCCTCTGATGCAGGAAATCAACTCCAGATGACTGCTGGGTTGTACGTCTTAGCGAGGAGCACTGCATGCCCACATTCTCTAATGGATGGTATAGTTGGTGTCTACTCTAAGCAACTGTGCACCCTGGGCCAATTTAAGCAAAGCTAAGGCACATCTATAGACTACATTAACAAGTGTAGTAGGACTCATCAATATGGGCAAGCCATTAGTGGGTCTGCATTGTCTGTGAAGGAGTATAGCATCAGCCTGCCTGGTGTTAGGCACTGGCAAATGAAGTGCCACCTATAACAATAACAACTGCGGTCATTCCGACAACACTTGTTAGAACGATGGCCGCAAGAAGCACCCGGATATTAGGGTGATGGTTGGTGCGGCTCAGCCTTATTCGGGGGTATGGCCTCAGGGCCAGTTTGGGGAATGACATCTGGCCCAACTGCATGGGCTGCCTGCACCAGCGGAACTGTGAATTCAGGTGAAAGGAGCTGTAGAATTGACTGGTTTATATCTGCGACAGGGACAATGATCAGGTGCTGTTGGGGTTGCTGGGGATAAGCAAGGATGTCGAGATCTCTCAGATCCTGTAGATCTAGAGTCCCAAATGGCTGTTCATATGGGTAACGGTCGTCCTCTAACAACTGTACCACTCCCTCCGCAGTCTTGGCATCAAGTATGAAAGGGGCCTCAGGAATCTGGTCTGAGTGTGGAATAGGGGCTGGAGGTGCAGGGACTTCCCCAGGTGATACATCTGGTACTACCCATGGGGAGTCTTTGCCTGGAATCATCAGTGGTCTGTGCTCTGGAGTGCTACAGCCTGGTGTGCTCGTAGGAGTGTCGCTGTCACTTGCTGCCTGTCGGCGTGCTCTGCACTCTCCCCTCCTCCTAACTTGTCCACGTGTTATGTGGGATGGACCTGACTGGGGTCATCCGGATCGCTGTCACTTGCGAAATCTAGATCTTCTTGGTTATCTACAAAGAGTGTGCCGTTTGCTTCTCTGGCAGGATGCAGGAGTCTACCTTTCCCTCCTTGATTAGAACGCTGGAGCCTATCTTCCCCGTCCTCAGTAGGGCAAAAAAGTCTGCCTTTTCCAGCCCTGCGGCTGCAGTGGTTTAGGTGGTACCAGTGCACTTTGCCTTCAACCTTTACCGCAGCTGGAGTTGCTGCAACCACTTTGAGTGGTCCTTCTCTTCGAGGGTTGTTGAAGTGCTTCCTTTTGAACGTGCATATGTACACTTAGTCCCCTAGTTTTACCAGTCTCTCTGGTGTGGTGACGTCTTCACCATGGATTGCCTCATGTACCTGCAAATACAAATGCCGGTGGATTTGGATTAGGTGGCGCACATATTCCTGCATTTTGCCCTCTAGTTGTTCAAGAGGTGGGCCCTTGTAGGGACCCTGAGTAAACGCCATAGGCATAGGGCGGCCCTCGTGTGGGGTTCTTGTGTGGGGTTAGATGAGTAGTATGGTTAGTCTGAGACCGCATTTTCATTAGGGCTAGTGGCAATGGTTGATCCCAGTTAAGCCGTGAGCTTTCACAGATCTTTGTAAGCTTGTTTTTTATTATTACATTAGCCCTTTCCACTATTCCCTGTGACTGTGGATGGTACACACACCCCAGCTTATGCTCCATACACAAAGTCTTAGCTACAGTCTTTATAACCTGATTAACAAAATGCAGAACATTGTCTGAACTGATGAAATTCAGGACTCCAAATCGTGGAATAACTTCCCTACACAGAAACTTAGCCACTGTTAATGCCTCCTGATTGGTCGTTGGAACAGTCTTCACCCAATGACTGAAGCAGTCTTCTACCACCAATATGCATCTCTTACCCTCCTTCCGATTGTCACTACCCATATCCACAAAGTCCATTATTATGTGCCTGAATGGGCCCCTTGGTTCTGGAATGTGCGCTATAGGGGCTGTGAAGCTCTTGCGGACATTGGCCTCATTTTGTATTTCCACAATTTGTTCCACATTATCCTCTTGCAGGTGTTGGACCTCTTCCTCTCCCGGGTTTATCAAGGCCATCATTGGTGCTGTTCCTTGCGGTTGTGTTCCCGCCTATCCGAGATACTAGGTACTATTTTTATAGGTATGTCTATCCAGTAGATATACTTAAAAGTACTTTTCAGTCATTAGTAGGCTCGTGCCAAACTAACGCAGTATTCAAGTAGAGCTGATCGAGGAGATTCCTTCTTACCTTATCAGGGGTTTTGTCGAAGTGCCGCTGGACTCTGATGGGCCCACAGATGGATGTTGAGCTGAGTTGATGCTTTGAATTGTAATTCTTAAAATAAATACTAATCTAAAGAGTAAGAATTTTAAGAAGACTCCAAGTCTTTGAGTTTTTACGAATCGCCTGTTTCCAGGCTTCGGTTTATTAACTCAGAATAAGGAATAACAAATGGATGAAAACTTCTGGACACGAGGGTCACCAGTTGTATTCCAATAGTTCTTACAATTAATCTTGCTCAAACAATTACAGTAGTATAATCATAATCTATACTTTAACCATAATACAACAAAAGACTGTTATACATCTCTAGAAAATCAATGCTTTCATTACAGCTTAAAGAACGCCTCTTCACCTCGAGATTTGGCAGTTGAATGCTCTTTCTCTGGTTCTTTTATACTCTATACTCTAAGTTTTGTGGTCATGCTTCATTCAGCTAAGACCACAGGATTTTGTTTTTGTGGTCATGCTTCATTCAGCTAAGAGCACAGGATTTGTCCTTGTGGTCATGCTTCATTCAGCTAAGACCATCGGATTTGTCCTTGTGCTCATGCTTCATTCAGCTAAGACCACAGGATTTGTCCTTGTGGTTTAACTGCTCATGGTAGACTGCTCCCACTCAGAACCACTAACTAGCTTCCCCCTCATTGACGGAAGCGAATGCCCTTTTTTGGACATGTTCAGTTAACTTTACTTTCCCCATGAGCCTTTCTATTTCTCCTAAGTTCTTACCCTGGTTCCATACACATTCTTCCATGAACCCCAGCTAGATCACACATATGTCTAGTGACTTCTGTTTGTGTTTTTTGGTCAATCAGCTCATTCTTCTTAGGCCCTCTGCAGCCTTCTCTACCTAGAACTTGCAAACCACGTCTTCATAATCCCTTCTCAATCTTACAACATCTTTTCTCATTCTAAACAGTTGAAATTCAATGTCTTTACACTCTTGCAGGCACATTCTTGCTTCAGTCAATTCTGTAGAAGCAAGGTCCTGCCAGATTCCTGCGGAGTTTTCTTACACATCCGCATTCCGTGAGATTGGAGTGGGTCTGGTTTCTGGTGGGTTGGTTGCCCATATGGCTCTGCACATGTTAGTGAAGTCAGCCATGGTCTTTGGCGCCGAGTCCTGGCTCGTAGTCAGAGTTGAGGGTCTTGGAGGTTGCCTCTTCCTCCCCTTCCTCTGTTTCTTCTTCTCCTTCCTTGTTGCTTTGGTTTGTGGTTCGGGTTCTGGCTTAAACAGTTTTGCACATATTTACATATTTATACAATAGTCTTAATGCTCTCTTCCTGACCTGGTTAGCTTTGGAGGTGTGTCTGAGGGTTCAGGAATAGATTCCATATCAGATTCTGGGTAGCTTACTACATCCTAAAGCAGCTTTCTTTGCTGCCTCGTCTGCTGCCGCGTTACCCCTAGTAACAAAAGTACCATCAGTCCTGTAAGCCTGACATTTCAAAATCACTAGTTCGGCTGGCAAGGTCATAGCATACAACAAGTCTGATATAGCTGCTCCATGAGTATTTGTGGACCCATCTGCCCTCTGAAATCCTCTCTGTGCCCATATAGGCCCAAATACATGACATACTCCATTTGCATATGCTGAGTCAGTATAAATTGTACAGCTTTTACCACTCCTTAGTTCACATGCAGCAGTTAGAGCCCTGATTTCTGCCAATTGTGTTGAGCAGGGTTGGGGTAAAGAGACCTCCATTACTGTATTAAATGAAAGCGAATCCAACCTAGCCTCTATGACAGAAAATCCAGCTTTATTCTCTGTATCGGCTCGAAAACACGACCCATCTACAAAGACAATGTTTGACAATGACTGATTCTCTAAGTCGGCACATGCTTTAAGGAACTTCTCCGATTCGGACACACATTCATGGGGCAATCCGTCTTGTGGATTAACCATTTTGTCAGCGGGGTTGACTGTGTTACACCTTTCTATGGTTAACTCCAGGGCCGACAGAATGACATTGTACCCTGTGCCTCGCGAGTTGCTAATGAGGAAAGACTAACTGGTCAATAATGCATGCAATGCATGTGTTGTGTACAGCATGACTGGATGCCCCATCGTAATTGAGGATGCCTTTTAATATGGAAATGCGGCAGCCACCAAGGCATGGTGACATTCCTTTTCAACGTTATCCAATGCGGTACTGTAGTACGCTATAGGTTGTTTACCTACACCTTGTTGTTTCAATACAGCAGATGCAAAGCCCCATTTTCCTGAAATATACAAGTGAAAGGGTTTACCATAATCAGGGTTTGCCAATGCAGGTGCTGACATCAATGTGGCTTTGAATGATTCAAATGTAGCTAACGCCCCAGGGGTCCAGGTAAGAGGAGCATTTGGCTGTGTTTGGTCTGCGCTTTTGATTAAATCACGGAGAGTTTGGACTATTAGCGCAAAGTCACAGACCCACGGTTTGCTAAAACCTGCCATTCCTAAGAATGCTAGCATTTGTCATACGGTTTGCGGTTGGGGTGCTTTCCTAATGGCTTCAATGTGCTTAGGCGGAATTTTACGGCTTGCTCCTTCTAGGACACGTCCCAAGTACTCTACTTTAGGTTTACAAAACTGAAGTTTTTCTCTACTCACTTTGTGGCCGCTTTTGGCTAGCATAGTTAACACCTTTACTGAATCTTCCTGGCACTGTTCTTTGGTTGAGCTACAAAGCAGAAGGTCGTCCACATACTGCAACAGGGTCCTACGACAAAAAAAGAGTATCAATGTCATGAGCTAGAACCTGGTTAACTATAGAGGGGCTTTCACAATATCCCTGAGGAAGTCTCGTGTATCTGTATTGTTGTCCAGCATAAGTAAACACAAATAGATGCTGAGAATCTGGGTGGAGAGGTACACTAAAAATTGCACAGCACAGATCAATTACCGTATACCATTTTGTTCCATCAGGTATGTTTGATAACAATGTGTGCGGGTCTGGAACAATTGGCATTTCAGGTACCACTATTTGATGTATAGCTCTCAAATCATGTACCAACCTCCATTTATCTGAACTGGGCTTCTTGACAGGAAAGATTGGAGTGTTGCAAGGGCTCCTGGTTGGAATCAACACACTTGCTTCGATCTTAGCAGTTCTTCCTCGTCTGGATCTTTTCCTTCCTCTACCATTACCATCTGCTTGTCCCCTGCAGCTACCTTATGAATCACGACGCATACTGCTACCATTGGGTCTACTGCTGTTACAGAGATATATATGAACTGCCCATCAGGTGACCTGTGTAAGTATGGGTTCTCAGTTCCTTTCCATTCCCTCACTTTTCTTTCCCGATGCTTGAATAAGTAGCTCCTGTATCATTCATGAAGGGTACCTTTAATCCCTTCCCGACAGACACCAGGACTGTTGGTTCTTTTTCCGGGTGCAGTGTGGTGACGTACTGCATCAGTTCCCTCTCTGACTTCTCTGGGCTTCTTCAACTCTGGTGTGGGTTTGGCTCCTCATTAGGGCCAAACATCGGCCCTCCATGAGGCACTGGGGTCTGCCATTGTTGCTCCATCCATTGGTTTCCTTGTCCCTGTCCCATGGCCTGTGGCCCTATGTCCTGACCTCTCCTCTCAGCCCTATCCACATGATCTCCCCATGTGTACCTGGCCATTGCCTGTGGACAATTTCTCCTGAGGTGACTAGGGTCTCAACATCCTTCAGCAGACATGCTCTGTCTGGCGGGTCCTTGCATTGGGCCCCCACATAAGAACCCTCTGCCTCGGCCCCTGTTCTGAGGCACCTGTCCTTGAAATCGGTAATTTTGGGGAGCTTGGGGCCTTTCCGTATACATGTATTCAAAAGGTACCAGCTGCATTGCAGGTATCTGTACTGGAGCGTATGTCACTTGTGCTTGTGTCGGTGCCACCACTGGAACAGGGGCCACAATTGGCTGTTCCTGAGGTGCAGTGGCTTGTGGTGTCACCATCAGCGCAGCTTGGTTGGCACTCTTTTTCTTCTTTTCCTTCTCTTCTTGCTCTGCTCTTACTATCTCTCCCAGCTGTGCCTTGTACAGTTGGGTCATCAATGCCTCGGCTTCTTCTTTAGTTTCCTTTTTTTCCCTGTACTGATCTACATGATGTGTGCCATGAATGATTTCCATTCTATTGTAGTCAGTCCCACTACGCCGTCTAATTTTTCTTGCACTTCCTTGGGTAGGGCCTTCTTTAGCATCATCCTGAAGAGTTGCAAAACAGACTTCATGTAAAAACTGTAATGAATTTTCCTGGTTACACAATTGCACTATTTGACCACATAGTATTAGCATATATAGAAGGGATTTATTTATTTATATTTGCACTATCCGATGTCACACAGATGTGGATGGGTTCCCTTTTGAGCCTCTGACCTGCTCATTAGGGATAAATTCATACATTTAAAATCTATATCCTGAATTTATATATTTCTGTAACGCTGCTTTGGAACAATGTCCATTGTTAAAAATGCTATACAAATAAAACTGAATTGAATTATGCATGTAGTCATGACTGTAACATCTGTGTATCATCCTGTATCATTGTCTGATGTCCTCACGGTATTCCTACAACATAACAATTGACAAATATTTAGTTTTATGTTATGGTTTAACTTAAGAAGAATAATAAAAATGGAAAATTTATGTAAAAGATCATAAAAAATGCACATACTCACATCATGTCACATTCAGTAGCATGATTTTTGTGAGTGCTGAATGCTGCCTAGCTCCAAAGGTATTGTGATGCTGTCTAGCTCCAAAAGTATTATGATGCTGTCTACCTCCAAAAGTATTGAGACACTGTCTAGCTCCACAATTACTGGGATGCTGTCTAGCTCCAAAAGTATTAGGATGCTGTCTAGCTCCAAAAGTATTGGGATGCTGTCTAGCTCCAAAAGTATTGGGATGCTGTCTAGCTCCAAAAGCATTGGAATGCTGTCTAGCTCCAAAAATATTGTGAAGCTATATATATGTCAAATAATGTTCTTAGTATTTTTACTTTCTCAAGCACTTCTGGGATTGTGTTGATGAGACCAGCTATGAATTCATGCCTGTCATTTGAAACAGAGCAACAGCCTGGAAAACTGCTTTCAGCATCAGCTAGTGAACCTGGCTAGATGGTCCAAAATAGATGAGGTTATTCAGGCAAAGAAGAAAGAATACATGATGATGATGTACAACACAGATGCTCTTGTCCAGTCAAAGAAGAAAGAGTACATGGTGAGGAGGTACAGCACAGATACTGTCTTCCAGAAGAAATGAAAGAGTACATGAAAAAGTACATGGTGAGGAGGTATAGCACGGACACTGTGTTTGAGAAAAAAATAAATGAGTACATGGTGAGGAGGTACAGCACAGTTATTATCTTCCAGAAGAAAATGAAAGAGTACACGAGATATGCAGGTGGACCCAGAGTTCAGCGTACATCACATACTACGATGTACTCTGTGCAAGACACAGAACTGTGTCAGTGATACTGCATATCATGTGCTTCATCGGTTGCAATGCACACTCAGGATCAAAAATAAATATAAACCATACATCCATTCCAGCCTGGAAACACCCCAGCCTTTGCTTTCTTCAAGATTCATCAAGGCCCTACACATGTCTGCACAATCTGTCACAGAGCTCTGTTTCCTAATCAAGTCAGGGTCTGTAATAGAACCAGTTTTTACAAAAATGTTCATGTTGCATCTTGCTTAACCAGGAAATATGTTCATGCTTATGATAGTACCTGCTCAGTGTAGTTGTGTAGTTCCAGAAGAGAGAAGGCAGGAATGGATCATATACACAGTACTGACCAAGATTCTGTGACAACTGCCTCAACTCCGGGAGGAAGGGAATCTTTTCAGGCTTACAGTGCTCGTGAGTGTGTTTACTGGAACAGCAGCATTCAATATTTCTGGTAAAACACTGCATTCCATTTGAAAACTTCCTAGGAAACTGAAGCCACCATATCAAGGACTTGGAAATCTCCTAGATGAAGTACAAGCTAGATTATGCGATGTGGATATTCTTATCATTGTTGAAGTGTCCAGGATCTTTTTGCCTATCTAAACTGGAGATTTCAGATGATCAAAGGCAGCAAGAAACCTTTTGGGGGAATCTCTGTCCTCACTGTGGGAGACTTTCACTAAATGGCACCTCTTGGTAAAGTCAAACCACTCTGCATGTCAGACCCAGTGGCTAGATGACAGGGGTTGCTTCATTAGACCACTGATTGCATGTAATCATTGGATGATCAATTAATTCATATTAATATATTTATAAATTGTTTTATTATCATAGTATATAATTTGTTTCAATATCTAGATATATTAATACTTCATATGTTAGCTTAAATAAGAATGTTATTGTAATGTGTGCACCATGCCAGAGGAGGATGGGCTCCTCCTGCTGAGGCTGGTTCCTCTCAAGGTTTTTTACCGCCTAACTTCTTGGAGTTTTTTCCTTGCCACCGTTGCCACTGGCTTGCTGTCTGGGGGTGTGCCAAGTCCTGTCTACCTCTCAGGTCCTTACCAACCAGGTTTTCCCGAATAAGGGTTTCTGAATTGAGGAAAATCTTATAATGAATTAAATCATGAAAATGTAAGTTAAAGTAAATAATAGGGCTGCAGGATTATTTCAAAATCAAAATTTAATCATGTTATGGCTTAGTGTGAGTAGAGTGTAGAGCAAATCACAAACAGGTGCAATTTAATTACATAAATATATTCTCATGCACTGTGTGTTTTATGCACTTTGAATGTGCTGTACTTTTGAGTCACTTACAGTCAAGCAGCAAGCCATGGTTTACAGTGATTTCAGAACAGCTAAGGGGCTTTCTTAAATGCGTGTCAGCTTTTCTGAAATCAGTGTAAATCAGGGCTTATTGCTTTTATAAAACAGTTCATACATATACAGCAACACACCGATGCATTTTTACATAGTATTCACTTTATTACTTTATACAGTAAGGTTCGCTTTATGATTTTTTTTTTCCACTATTTTTTTTTTTTACTTTTGTGGCGGATAGAAACTTTTACCATTTCACCAGTATTCTTGAGGCACAAAGGTCTAAAGATTTGAAAGTGAAAAATTTAAAACACAAATATTACTATTGTGTTTCATATATATGTATATACAGTGCATTCGGAAAGTATTAACAGCGCTTCACTTTTTCCACATTTTGTTATGTTACAGCCTTAATCCAAAATGGATTAATTTCATTATTTTCCTCAAAATTCTACAAACAATACCCCACAATGACAATGTGAAAGAAGTTTGTTTGAAAAAACAAAAAAGCACATTTATATAAGTATTCACAGCCTTTGCCATGACACTCAAAATTGAGCTCAGGTTCATCCTGTTCCCACTGATCATCCTTGAGATGTTTCTACAACTTGATTGGAGTCCACCTATGGTAAATTCAGTTGATTGGACATGATTTGGAAAGGCACACACCTGTCTATATAAGGTCCCACAGTTAACAATGCATGTCAGAGCACAAACCAAGGTTTCTTCCTCTTAAGGATTTCCTTTAGGTTTCCTTGCCACCGTCGCCACTCAGTGGCTTGCTCAGTTGGGATAAATTCACACCTTTAATATCTGTATACCATGTTGATATTTCTGTAAAGCTGCTTTGAGACAATGTCTATTGTAAAAAGCGCTATACAAATAAAATTGAATTGAATTGAATTGAAAACCAAGCCATGAAGTCCAAGGAATTGTCTGTAGACCTCCGAGACAGGATTGTATCGAAGGCACAGATCTGGGGAAGGGTACAGAAACATTTCTGCAGCACTGAAGGTCCCAATGAGCACAGTGGCCTCCATCATCCGTAAATGGAAGAAGTTTGGAACCACCAGCACTCTTAGTAGAGCTGGCCGCCCGGCCAAACTGAGCGATCGGGGGAGAAGGGCCTGAGGTGGTGTCAGGGAGGTGACCAAAAACCCAATGGTCACTCTGACAGAGCTCCAACGTGTCTCTGTGCAGACAGGAGAACCTTCCAGAAGAACAACCATCTCTGCAGCACTCCACCAATCAGGCCTGTATGGTAGATTGGCCAGACGGAAGCCACTCCTCAGTAAAAGGCACATGACAGCCCGCCTGGAGTTTGCCAAAAGGCACCCAAAGGACTCTCAGACCATGAGAAACAAAATTCTCTGGTCTGATGGCTTGAATGGCAAGCATCATGTCTGGAGGAAACCAGGCACCAGTCTAATACCATCCCTACAATGAAGCATGATGGTGGCAGCATCATGCTGTGGGGATGTTTTTCAGCAGCAGGAACTGGGAGACTAGTCAGGATAGAGGGAAAGATGAATGCAGCAATGTACAGAGAGATCCTTGATGAAAACCTGCTCCAGAGCACTCTGGACCTCAGACTGGGGTGGAGGTTCATCTTCCAACATGACAACGACTCTACGCACACAGCCAAGATAACAAAGGAGTGGCTACAGGACAACTCTGTGAATGTCCTTGAGTGGCCCAGCCAGAGCCCAGACTTGAACCCGATTGAACATCTCTGGAGAGATCTGAAAATGGCTGTGCACCGATGCTCCCCATCTAACCTGATGGAGCTTGAGAGGTCCTGCAAAGAAGAATGGGAGAAACTGCCCAAAAATAGGTGTGCCAAGCTTGTAGCATAATACTCAAAAAGACTTGAGGCTGTGATTGGTGCCAAAGGTGCTTCAACAAAGTATTGAACAAAGGCTGTGAATACTTAAGCTCATGTGCTTTTTTTTTTGTTTTTTATTGTTAATAAATTTGCAAAGATTTCAAACAAACTTCTTTCATGTTGTCATTATGGGGTATTGTTTGTAGAATTTTGAGGAAAATAATGAATTTAATCCATTTTGGAATAAGGCTGTAACATAACAAAATGTGGAAAAAGTGAAGCGCTGTGAATACTTTCCGGATGCACTGTATATATACACACACATACATACATACATATATAAATGTGTGATTAATTTCATAAATGTATACACACACATCATATCATATCATATCATATCATATCATATCTATGACAAGATGTAGGCCCAGGTCATTTCTCCCAGCATAAAATATCAGGACAGCTGGATCCATCTCATGCCTCCCTTTTCATTGCCCAGTTGTGTTCTGGAGACCTACATTTCACTTCTGTTTTGGATACATAAATCAAAGACACTTCATACATTTTCTATAGAGAATGCATAGACTTTGTCATATAAATTAGAGTTGTATATTATTATTTTTATAATTAAACACACAGGTATCTGTATTTGTCAATTAATTGCACCTAACATTAAAATTTATAATCATAAATATACTGACAAATGAAAAATAAATTTAACCATTACAAAAATTATTCATCTTAACTTTTAATACTTTAAATAAATGTCACATTTAACTTTGCCTTTATTTAATATGCTCTGTTATGTTTTTCTGTCTCTGTCATTACTCTTTCTGCTCTCTCTATTTGAATGAGAGCTTAGAATTTAGGAGCATACTCAAGCATACTTACAACAACCATGTATACAGGAATATTCCGATGCCTGTGTACATTTGCCTGCATTTTGACACTTGGACACTGTTCCCTAGTTAAGCACCATGTGGTCAAGCATTAGAGAATTTTATTTTAGAGAAAGTATCTGTCTCAGGCAGTTCTGTTGGAATCTGTCAAGCCATTTAAGCTGATGGCAGCAGGTCAACCACGTTTGAGATGAGTACAGCAAGACAGTCAAAACATATGTCTGGTAGACGTAATCTTGGTGTTAGTTGTAATGTTACAATTTGACCAGACCCTTTTATTCAGCTTCCCAAAGACCATGTAGCTTGGATGTGTATATTCGATAGTGGATCTCAGCATCAAGAGTGCCATCCCATTTCAAAGTGCTCCCATGATACCCAACTGTGTCAACAACATCCGACGTGCGTTGTACCATGGCTCAAAACAGGCCTCGCCTTGTCTTCTTCAGACTAATTGTAATGCCAAGAGCAACACATGCTGCAGAGAATTCAATTAATGATCTCCTGCCTGTCCTCCTATGAGTGTGCTATTAGATCTGCATCACTGGCAGATCTAATATAGGCGTAATATAAACACAAAATATTTGTGTCTGTTTCTGTATTCAGATTAAAACCAGAAGTGGGTGTGGCCTATACAAGTATTTTTTAATTATTTATTTATTTTTTAACCCTGCCACTATGCCCTGAAAACACTAAAATAACAGGGCTGCTGCAAAAAGAAGTAATTTTTCCATTCACAAATTATAACAGCAAATAGCAATTTGCATAACATAATTTTATTCAACTTCTGAACCATACAACCTGTAGAACATTCTGAAAAGCTTTCCATCTTCTATCTAATGTGACTGAGTAAGCAGGCTAACTATGTTTCAAAGCAGTGATGTCTTTCCCAAATTGTGAAACTGTTATTTAGACTATAGTTGACAACAATTACCATCTATAAATATTTTATGAGATTTACTTTGGTTTTTAGGTTCCAGAAAGTTTGCTGGGCATGCTATCAGAATCTGATATAAAGTTTGGACATAGTGCTTCTGTTAGCCAAAATGGGATCCAATAAACACAATTCCATTATAGTGCTGGTATAATTTTCTGAGATTTTCTATGGTACCCATTATAAGATGGGTAAATCATGGCCATAAAGGAATGCATGTGGTCAAGAACAATATTTAGAGAAGCTGAGGCATTCAAATGATTCTCAACTGGAATTACATGGCCCAATACATTCCCCCCACACTATTATGCCATCATAACAAGCCTGAACTGTTGACACAATCCATGGGCCAAATTTTAACCTTACTATCAGCATGTCACAGCAGAAACCAGTCCAGGCAACATTTTCCCATTTTCAATTGTTCAGTTTTGTTGAGCTTGTGCCAACTGTAGCCTCTGATTCCTGTTCTTGGTTGCCAAGAGTTGAACCCAATGTGGTCTTTTGCTGTTGTAGCCCATCTGCCTCAAGTTTCAATGTGTTGTACTTTCTGGGATTTCATTACAGTGTAAAGAGTGGTTATTTGAGTTATTATAGCCTTCCTGTCAGCTCAAACCAGTCTGGCCTCTGAACTCGCATCAACAAGGTATTTCTTCCAACTACTGTGGAAGATTGTGTGCAAGTGTTTGAATTCTCAACATATTCTCGAATTCATTTGTTGATTCTCAGTAACTGCTTTTTCCTGGGATCCTGGGCCTATCCTAGAAACATACAAGGATGGGATGCGAGTCCATCACAAGGCACCTTGCACACACAGTCACACCTATGCCTCCCATTTCTGCCTCACTGTGCCACCTGATTCTCCAAATTGTATTACTAAATACTATGAGTAAAGTAGAAAACAGCTTAGCCCAAACAGAACAGAAGCTAAGATAGAAGAAAATAGATAGAGTTAAACCGTTTCTCACAGTACACTGGCATTCCATTCCACCAGCAGAATGGAACTCGAATTATTGGACAGTTTTAATCAGTATAAACATATGAATTATTTTATCACCGCAAGTCCATTATACAGTGGGGGAAATTAGTATTGAACGTGTAAACATATTTGCAATGATACTATTCACATGAAATTTTCACCAGACATTAGTATTAACTCAAGAAATCCACACATATAAAGAATTCACAACATTAAAGTCCATAAATAAAGTTATGTGTAATAAAGGGGAATGACACATGAAAAAAATATTGAACATGCTAAGAAAAAGCAGTTCTCCAAGGCAAGGTAAGGCAATGAACCAACTGAAATCTGTAAGTAATTATACCTCCTATCTGTGCAAATTAATATCAGCTGGTTTAGTACATTGATGGTCTATAAAAAGGCTTTTCCTTACTAAGGTGTCACACAAGAAACATCTCATGATGGGTAAAAGCAAAGAGCTCTCCCAAGACCTTCGCAACCTTATTGTTGCAAAACATTGATGGAATCGGATACAGACGTATTTCAAAGCTTATGAATCTTCCAGTCAGCACCATTGGGGCCATAACCCGCAGGTGGAAGCAACATCACTCTACCAGCCATGCAAGATTTCTGCTCCTCGTAAGATTTCTGACCAGGGAGTCAGGAAAATAGTCAGAAAAGTAGCCCAAGAGCCAAGGACCACTCGGAAAGAGCTCCAGGAACACTTGGAGGCAGCAGGTGCCATTGTCACAGAGAAAACAATAGGCAATGCACTCCACCATGGCCTCTATGCACTTTCACCCTGCAAGAATCCATTACTAAAGAAAAGGCATGTCAAAGCTCATTTAAAGTTTGCTACAACTCATTTGGACAATCCTATGAAATATTGGGAGAGTGTAGTCTGGTCAGACGAGAGCAAAATTGAACTTTTTGGCTGTCATACAACACACCATGTTTGGAGAAGAAATGGCACTGCACATCACCCTTAAAACACTATACCAAGAGTGTAGTTTGGAGGTGGAAGCATCATGGTGTGGGGCTGTTTTTCATCGCATGGTACTGGCAGACTTCATATAATTGAAGGAACAATGAATGGAGCCCTTTCCCGGGAGATTCTTGAGAAGAATCTGCTGCCATCCACCAAGAAATAGCAGCAGACTTTTTCAGAAAAAAAAAATGAAGGTGTTATAATGGCCCAGTTAATCACCTAGCTTGAATCCAATTCAACAAGATTTAAAGACAATATGCTTAGAAGAATGGGCCAAAATCACACCTGAATTCTGCGACCAATTAATTTCTTCATGGTAAATGGTCTGCACTTATATAGTGCTTTTATCCAAAGCGCTTTACACAATGTCTCATTCTCCCATTCACACACACTCACACACCAATGGTAGCAGAGCTGTCATGCAAGGTGCTAACTTGCCATCCGGAGCAACTTGGGGTTCAGTGTCTTGCCCAAGGACACTTCGGTATATGGAGTCATTTGGGCCGGGAATCGAACAGCCAGCCCTACGATTAGTGGACAACCCACTCTACCACCTGAGCCACAGTCGCCCCTCCTTCATACAGGAAGTGTCTTGAAGCTGTCATTACAAACAAAGACTTCTCCACTAAGTATTAAATAAATTTCAGTTACTGTGTTCAATACTTTTTTCCTGTGTATGTATTTCCTGTATATATAAATATATTTACTGAAAAAAGACACGTTCAATACTTATTTTCCCCACTTTATAAGATTAGTCAGGACACTGTTTGGTTTCTGTGTGTAGTGCATCATGCCTCTGTGTTTAGCTGCTAGTGAGCAGGGTGATGGGAAAGGGGAGGGTTGTGAGCCCCCTGCTGGGCAAACAATTCAAACTTCTCCACAATAACATTGGTTCACAGATAAAACAGACAGCACAACTAAAACTTTTTTCACAGTAAAACACTGTGTACAACTGCCACCACAAAATTATGACATTTAAACCTAGTAGGCTAGGTAAAAACAAGGCTAAATCTTATAGCCCCGAGTGTCTACTATCATATGAGCCATTAACCACTACTGTGGAGTAAGACAGCACAAATTCAATGCTGAACAGTGGACACCCTAAAACCAGCAGAAATTTTGGGGCCCCTTTTTTGGGGCCTTTGGTAAAAAGAGTTAATGGTAAAAATGGCCTTTGGTAAAAATATTTAATAATGTGATTAAAAACTTGTTTGCTGCTAATGAATTAAGTAATATCCAGAGTGTGAGCATAATGCTACTTTTTTATTTTTAAACAACTGAAATACCAGAAGTACACATTAACATGCACGAACACCCAGTTCCAACCATTTATAAGACAACTAATCAATGCAGTAATTGCAAGCTGATTGAATGTGCTGATTAGAATCTCTGGACCTTTCCTGGAGAAATAATTCCTCTTTCAGTACAAACAATTTAAAACTACTGCTTAAAAAACCCATACAAACAAAACTGTAAAAAGATACACCTGTGTATACACAGTGCTTTTATATTCAATAAAAATATACACATACTAATAAAAAATACACTAAAAACATGGTCTTGAAATATAAGCATTTCTTTTTAAAATTTAGAATGCCACGAGTTGAGTCTGACATCAAATACCAAAATGTGCCTGTGTAGTTGCAACAACCCCATATGTTGTGGAAGTTTTAGTGGTAAACAAAATGTATCTCCAGAATTCCAGAGTGGTCCGTGGATGATCAACACTAATATCACTGTGGGCAGTGTAGTGTGCATCAGGGTTAGGGTTTGTGTAAGTTTGTAACTGTGATTTAACACATCCATACTATTTTGTCTAGAATTTGTCCTAGACCATATCCATGAAACTGAAAACCAAAGGATAATTTGACTATTAAATCTACGGCTGGGCTCATGATGGTGCAACAAAAAAGTATTCACCCATCATCGGCAGATTGTGAGCCCAAATACATATGATACTATAACCATCCATGGCTGGGAGCCCAATGAGCAGAACTGACCATGCTCTCTGGGTGGGAGGGATAGATGGGATACTCTAGTCAATCAGAGCAACATTAACCAATCTTTATGTGTCGGACGAAGCAGGTGTTAGCCTTCACTGTCCCTGGTTGGTAGTTGTTGTGTGATAGGTGAGAGCTGGCTTGGAGGTGGGAATTGGCAGATGACAAATTGGAGAGAAAAATTGGGAAGTATCAAATAAAAAAACAAAACCCTATATAGCTGCATGTGTACACACACCCTCTGCATGCTCAATGCAATGGAGGTCAGTGTGTGCGTATGTGTATAGTGTTCAGTCCACGGATGGCAATGTGACTCTTTGTTCATTCATCCTTTTGGATTGAGAGCGGACAATGAGACTGAAGAAGTCCTCATCAGGGATAGTAGGTCCATGGATCAGAGCAGGAGGAGGGGCACACCTCTGTTCATCTAAACGAGAACCCTGAAAGAGAGAGCAGTAAAGTACAGAGTGGGAGAGAAATAGTGAATATGACAGAATAAGAGAAGCAAGAAGTGTAAAAGTCTCCAGTAGCATTCTTAGTCACAATATGCATGGAAGTTAATCATAATAATTCATACCCACTGTTTCAAATGTTTTAAGAATTATGTCAGTCAACAGGTATAAAATAGCTGAAATGACCATGAGAAAAGGGGAGCAACTGGTGGCATTTTCTGAATGGTTACTTGAGGCATTAAAACTTTCAGTGGCGATCCTGATATTACTCAGAATGATGAGCAAATTAGCAAATATGCTAATTAGCAAAATATGATTGACTCACCCATTCTGCAGTGGCAATGCATGTGACAACTCTCGGAGTAAAACGGCATTAATGCCAAAATCAGACAGTTTTACAACCGTAATGCTAATTTAAAGAAATATGATTACTTCCCAGAGTGTTATTCATGTAGGAAAGAGAGACATACTTTAAGGGAATACAAGTTTTTCTTAGAACAGCTCCTAAAATTGATTTGAACCAGTTACAGACTATGGTAAGCAGATTGAGCAAGGAGACTGAGGAACTGCATGCTCACATGGAGTAGCAGAGATCTAAAGCCATGTCTCCTTCAGCATAGGGATCACGGGTCTCCATTTCAAATGTAGCAACCCATCACGAGACAATCATGGTAGAGCACTAGTAAATATTGCTGTTAGAGACGGATGCAATGATTGGTTATTATTATGGTATATTATCTTAGGCTCAGATATTATGACTAAGTGTGGTTATATCATTGACTATGGCAACAATAGTATTTTGTGTAATCCTCAGTGTGAAGACAAGGTTGTGGAGATTTCTAACATGCTATAAATGCAATAAAAAAAAAATCAGAGGATTATGATTGAGATACATTTTTATCAATGGAAGATTCTGAGTTATCAAAACTGTTGGATCAAAACAGATGTTTTTGCTAATTCAAAGCATGATAGTGGCCATGTTGATACTAGTGTGATGGAAGGTTCATGGACATGACCAACCCTCCCTCAGACAGTAAAATTATCCAGATGAGGCAAATCCCTACATACAGCATATTGTGGATTCTCTGTTAGAACAGGGTATTATTAGGACTTGACATTAATTGGCCTGTTCACAATCCAGACAATTCTAGGAGATTGTGTACAGACAACAGGGAGCATAACAAAAGTACACCCACTTGTATTGTATTGATATAGTGGCATCTCTCTTGCCAGAGACTGACAATTATTTGGCTCTTGACCTGTCCCATGGTGTCGGGTGCCAATACAAGTTTGCTTTTAAGATCAAAAACACACAGTAAACTTGGAATGTCCCCCCACAAGGTTTTGTGAATTCACCCACTCTATTTCACCAATGGTTAACAAAAATATTGGAAATATTTTCTAAGCCTGAATGTTTGATTCAGTATGTGGATGATTTGTTGTTAGTGACGGTTACCAGGGATGAAAATCTCTTTGCTGGCAGAATTGTGTCAAGTGTCTTTTATTGTCATTTCCACCATATACAGCTGGTACAGTACACAGTGAAACAAAACAACGTTCCTACAGGACCATGGCACTACATAAAACAACACACTAACCATATGAGACGACAGGGAACTAAATAAGACCTATACATTTCTACATAAAGTGTATGTGCAAATGTGTTCAAACAACATAGACAGACAATACTACTAAAACAGGGCAATAGGTACAGTAAATTACAGCATAGCACAGAGCAGTACACAGTTCTAATATGGAAGGGTCAGATATAACAGGTAGTGCAAAAAGATAACAATATAATAAAAAATGCTGTGAATATAAACATAACATACCATGACATAGTATACCATAACATATATGGACATAGCAGTTGCTACAGTAGCAGCCAGGTGTGTGTGTGTGTGTGTGTGTGTGTATGTGTGCGTGCGCACGTGTGTGTCAGTCCAGTCTCTGAGTATTGAGGAGTCTGATGGCTTGAGGGAAGAAACTGTTTTCTGACATTGTACCTTTTGCCAGATGCCAGTAGGGTGAAGAGTTTGTGTGAGGGGTGTGCCGGGTCCTGCACAATTCTGGTGGCTTTGCGGATGCAGAGTGTGATGTAAATGTCTATGATGGAGGGAAGAGAGGCACCAATGATCTTCTTCATGATGATGGCTTCTGTTGATGAATTGCTTCAATTATTGGAAGTGGCAAGACTCAAGTTGAATCCAAAGAAAGTCCAGTTGATTAAGTCAGAGGTCACTTCTCTTGATGCCTAGATAAGGAGCGCGCACACCTGATTTGCACAAGGTGGAAATTATTCCAGTTCCTGTATCCGTGATAGCTTTGAGGTCATTTTTAAGAATAGTTGGATTTCATTGAAGGCTTCGCAGTTGCTATTGCAAAACCTCTGAACTGTCTCATTTCAGGAAGAAAGAAAAAGAATGATTCAGCATTGCTTACTCCAGACAGAACACAACCATTCATTTTGCAGATAGCTGCAGCAGAGGAAGCTCTTCTGGCTGTCCTCCTGAAGGAACTACAGGGAAATTTGTGTCCCATTGCTTATGCTTCTCAAGTACTCTCTCCATTTGAAAAAGGCTTCTGACTCCTATTCAAGACATATCTTGTTGGCTTATTGGGCAATTTCCCCACTTTGAATGTTTTCAATGAAGTGACACTGCATACTCCACACACACCTCTACAGCTTCTTTTGAATAGCAAAGTGAAGGGTCTATCTAGCGCCAGTCTAGGCAGGTGGACCTTAGATTTAGGATCCAAAAACATGAAAACTGTCTACAACTCCATGCTGCCACGAACACTTCTGCATGAAGGCACTCCACACATTTGTGAAGACAAGCACATCTGACCCCCTGAAAGTGTTTTTGACGTCAAAGCTATTGAAGGAGTGTGGATGTGGATGTTGATGGCTCTAGGTATTGGCAAGAGGGGAAGTACCATACTATTCATTCTGACAGAGGAAACTTTCTACATAAATGTCTCTTATTTTTCAGCTCAGTAAGTGGAGGTGACAGCATCATCACAGACTTCAGAGGTTGTCCCAGATTCAGACTTGAATATCGGTTCAGATTCGACAAATGTGGAATTACTTTCTCACAGAGTGTTTGCCCATTTGGCAGAAAAGAGGTTTTACCAGTGCAGATGGCTGACCTCTGGTTCACTGTGGTCCAATAACAAGCTTTATGGTCAGCTGCTAAGAACAGCATACATAAGATTGCATTGTTGAAAGTTAAAGCACACTAGAAAAAAGGGACCAACAAACATGGTGAGGGTAATTTAATAGTTGATGAGCTAGCAAAGAAAGCTGCTGACACACAAGTGTCACAGAGCAAGAATCAGTTGCTGCTATCAACATTAGAGAGCAGGCAGACCCTAAAAGCATTCAACAGAGTGATACTTCAATAATAGAAGCAATCAGACTGAAGAGCAATGACAAATGATTACAGATGGTCCATTTGCACAGCTAATCATACATGACAATGTGTTACTATACAGATGTGGTGACACTCCAGTGTGAATTCCATCTATAAGATTGCGGAATGATATTTAGTATCATATCCACAATCGGGGGGACACTTGAGTGTAACAAAAGTTTAAAAAGTGTATCTAAAAAAATTCATAAAATAAAAGGATAGAAAACATGTTTTGGTGGCCAGGTATAGATAAGGACATGAAAGCTGGATTCAGATACATTCTGGTTGTTGTTGGCACATTTAGCAAATGGGTTGAGGCATTTCCAATCAAGTCTTCTCCCACAACATGAGTGCATTTGGAACAAATTTACTGTAGATTTAGTCTCCCAGTATAGCAAGCGACAGAGGCACCCATTTCACAGGGGGAAAAACAATGCAGATCTTGAAAAACTGCTTGGAATAAAGCATCAGCTTCACTCGCAATCATGATGAGTAAAAAGATCAAACAGAACATGGAAGACAGCCTTGAAAAAAAAAAATATGTTGGAGAACAGTCACATTGCTTCTTTTGGGCCAAGAACGGCCCAATGGGGGACTGTAAGAAATAACTGACTGCCTCTAAGAAGATTCCACTCCAAGGTAGGTGTTAGAACAAGCTCAACTCCCAAAAGGCTTAATTATCATAGGGACAATTCATCTCAGTCTCAGCAATATCACCTGAAGTGAAATTCAATCAATTGAAGCATGGGAGTGGCAGTGGGACATTAAGAACCATCCTTGAACAAAGGTGTATGTGATGTAATTATCATTCAGAAAGACATCTGTCTAGACAATCATATCACCCCACAATTTGGTCACACCTGTCATGACATCAAAAATATGAGAACGGAAAAGTATCACTTCAATTGTTACCTTTAATTTCAATTTAGAGCGAGACTTCATTTGCAGTGCCCAGCATAAATGAGTACACCCCAACAGATGTCTCAGAAAATCATGTCTCTTTAGAATGAATACTTTCTATAGGATCCTATACAATAATATATTCCAGCAACTCTGGTTTATTGGTTGCAAATGAGATGTCAGTACAAAAAACAAAATTGAAATATTTTTTACAAAGTGATTTAAGACCATGGTGCAAAAATTAGTACACCCCAAAGTAGCTTTTAGGAATTAAACTTAATAAAATGCTAATTAACTGGAATTCAACAACATATTAGTCTACTCAATCATCACACAGGTGGCTGCAGGATAATTGACAATTAAGGATGGTATTTAACCCATAAATTCCCCTCTCATTCAATGCTGACAATAATGGTACCACATGGAAGAGAAATGTCACATGACATGAGAAAGAAAGTAATTTAACAAAAAGGTCAGGGCTACAAGATAATTAGTAAACAGGGGTGACTTTCCCATGACATGATATAACGTATGCTGCAGAGGAGTGGCATGCATGGGTGTCATACATGAAGGAAGCCACTGCTAAAGCCCATGAACAAAAAAGCCCATTTAGCATTTCCCAGGGCCTATGTTGCCAAAGGTGAAGAATATTGGGACTCCATACTTGTCTGATAAGACAAAGGTAAATTTTTTTGGAATTGATGGCATCCAAACTGTATGGTGTCGCAAAGGGGAAGAGTACAATAAAAAAATGCATGGTACACACAGTAAAGCATGGCGGTAGCAGTGCTCTTCTGTGAGTTGTTAAGAGTGCTGCAGGTGTCTTTGAATTACACTTCATTGATCATGGCATCATGAATTCACAGATGTACTACGAAATACTGAAAGAGAAGGTGCTACCATCTCTCCATGCCCTGGGTCGCTGGACACTCTTTCAACATGACAATGATTCAAAACATACATCCAAGGCCACTGCTGCATTTCTGAGGAAGAACACTGTGAAAGTGATTCAGTGGCCAACCCAACAGAACACCTGTGGGGAGTTCTGAAAAGACATTCAGCATCCAGGCTCTGAAAGAACTCATTCTCCAAGAATGGAGAAATACAGTATAGATGTGGCAGTACGTCACCAACTTGATCACTCCATGTCCAGAAGAGTTGGTGCTGTTCTTAAAAATCATGGAGGCCATACAAAATATTAGATTTGGTAGAATTTGTTGTAGGATGTACTCATTTGAACACCTCATTTGAATAAAATGTATTATGTGCCTTTGTCACTGCTGTGCTGCAATAAAAATTTTCATTGAGATCTGTGACATCCTCATCATTTTTCACCAGTATGTTTTGAAGTCAACCAGCATTTTTCCCATGGACTCGGGCAGTTGTGCATTTTCAAGGGTCTTAATAAAATCTTGAGCCACTGCGGATGTCAAGACAAATGTATGTTGCCCTAATGTAAGCACCACAATTTTGCGGGGTAAGCAAAGCCCCAATATATTTGTCGGCCAATTAGGAGATTTTTTTTACCATATAAAACGCTCAAAGCTTTTCATTACCTCCATAGAAAAGTCCTGAAAAAATGTAGTCTGCTGCTGTTGTACATGAGCACATTCTTTGTCAGTATAGCGTAGAAAATGACTGTGATGTAACATCAGCCCTGGACAAAGAAATACAAAGATGGGCCACAAAAGTTCTGGAATGAATATTAACCTCTACCAAATTGATGGAAAGGCCAAAGAAAGGATCTGCTGATGATCCAAAACATCACTTGTTTTTACAGTGCACAAAACAAGTGGACCACAAACAAGCCACAAATGAACTGTAAAAAGGACAAAAAGTAAACAGCGCCCTCTGCTAGGCCTAGATACTTCTCGTCTTTTTTTTTAAATTTTTTTTTAAGAAGGTGAATATTCACCACCTGGGTTCAGCAGAGGACTACAACATTTACTGTCGCCATCGTGTGGCTGCTTTTGGACATAGCATGTTCCCACATTAGTTTCCCAGCAGCTGATGTACACTGAATCACTGAATACACTATCCTGCACAAAGCAGATAAGGCAGCAATTTTCCCCACTTCGATTGGGGTTATGAAGGGGCTTTTCTGATTATTACTGGTTATGGAAATTGTGATCAATAGATTGATCAGTGGAGGGAATTGTGGAAATTAATCAGAAAATACATTTTATATTTTCTAATGACATATTTTATATTGCATATGATTCATTTTATAATACTGGTCTTTATGTAATTCAGAAAACAACTCTGAATTGGGGTCTACATGTGGAGGGCAACTTGACATGAGAAAAATTCATTATTATGAAATGGCCTTAATTCCTTGAACTTGGAGCAGAGTGCACACATCACTATCACGACAACAGTAGAACAAAAACATTCAATTGCCCAGGCAGGCTCCAGTCACTCTGTATAATAAATGTAGTATTTACCAAGTTATGCAGTGGACTGCTTAAGATGAGGAGAAGTAAAAACCTTGATAGATTAACAGGCAGAACTCACAGTACATTGTTGGAGGTATGAGCTCATTATACCTCCTACAATGTAGGAGGTATAATGTTGAGAAGAGATCAGATCAGAATGAAGAAGGTGTGATCTTTGTGACTTTGATCATGGCATGGATATTTGTACCAGCAGGGCTGGTTTGAGTATTTCAGAAATCCTATTCCCTAAACGCACTATTATTATTATTATTAATATTATTATTATTATTACTACTGTTATTATTATTAGGGGCTGAGCACCAATGGTGCAAGACACCTATTGTTTTTCTGTTTTCTACTGATTTTTCCTTATATCATTTGAAGAATTTGTGCTAAATTCACAGTTTTCCCCCCTATAATTCTCTGGAATATGCTGAAGTGAATGCACACCAACATCTGAAATTCAAGTGTACTTCCATTTGTTCATCTTGGATTTTGTCAAAAGCTGTTTTTCCCCCCCACTACTCCTCCTACAAATTATGTCCAATTAACAACAAACATCTTCAGACCAACCTGAACAAAAATAATCTAAATAATGTTGATATTCTAAATGTTTTGACCGTGATATGCCAACAAATCTGACAGCAAAACCGCCAAACAGGAAGTGACAGTAACAAACTTGCACACTGATACAAATCTTGGTTCAGGACCATATCAACTGGTCAAAAGTTACAATAACATGGTGAAAATGCTTCCATCTAAGCTCAATTTTTGCTTTTCCTCCTCCTCTAAATCTTGTCCAGTCTTTACCAAATTTGGCTCACATCATATTGAGAACTGTCTAAACAAAAGTTATTAAAAGAACTCTGACATTCAAAGCAATTTTCCCATAATGGACTGGCGAATGTGTGGAACTACAAATCATTCATAATCCCTTTGCCTATAGTTATGGATCTGCTTTTTGATTGCTTATGCAAAAATAAGTGGAATACCAAAACTACCACAACATAGCTAGGCGACATGTCAAAATGCTCAGCTCAATGAGAAGAATGGAATTGTGTGTATTCTAGTGATGTCACATGCACGTTAACCCCCAAAATAAGAGGAATCACAAAACTACCACACCATAGACATGTGACATATCAAAACGCTCGACTCAATGAGGAGAATTGCCTTATGGGTATTCTTGTGACCTAACCATTGCACATAAACGGACTGCCATAAAGCCTATTATATTAAAAACTTGAGTAAAATACAAACATTAAAGCTCACGTTATGACCTACTGACCGACATGTGCAGCTGCATGTGGGTGTGCATGGGCACACTAGTTATTAGTATTCTTCTGAGGCCCAGAATTTCTAAATGCTACTGCTCCGAGAGCTTTCTGACTTAGTGTGCTATGACTTTTCTAACTAATTACAGTTTTCCTGTTAAAGAAGCTCAACTTGGCTAAAATTCCCATTGACTTCCATAAGAAATTTCTGACTATTATAAGCTCTTTTCAAGATACTTCCACCAAACTCAGCACAGTCCTTCAAGCTGTTTATGCTGTACTTTTTCTAATTGATTGGACTTGCTTAGATTGGCACTTAGATTCAAACTCCAACTGTTAAAACTCACACACCTGTGTGCACAAGGCCTGAAGCCCCTTTCCTCTCCCTCTCACCCTGTCAATGTACCTGTAACAGAGAGTCACTTCATCTATCGCACTATGAATGCCATACACTCTCCATACATTTCTTTCTATCAATCTACCTGTATCACTCGCTCACACCATCTGACTTTCTACTTGTATCACTCTATTTGTCATTTATCTATCCACCGAAATATCTTTAAGTTTATGAAACATAACAGTTTCAAACTTCCAGACAGGCTTTGTAATAGGAATCCTATCCTATATTTTCTATCATTCTTTTTTTTCTTTCCTCCGATCACTTAATTCATGAACATAACTTAATCCTATTAGTGTTTTTTTTTTTTAAATTCTACACTGAACTTGAAGTCATATAATTACAAATGTAATTACAAACAGGCAATAATAACATGCTCATTCTCACCTGGCTCTTCACCAGCATGTCAAAGAAGTGATCATCAGGTTCAGAGGTGTCAGTGTTGGCCATGAGCTGATTGAGGACAATCTGCCTGCTGCTGTTCTGGTTTGTCAGGAATTTCCACAAGACAGGCACACTTCCTACGGCCCTCTGATCCTCTAGCTTCCAGCTCTGAGCAGAATCCAAGACTCCTAGAAGTGTGTCCTGGCCTGGTGATAATGCAGATTCTGAAAAAGCTGTGGAAAAAGATAAATGTGAATGATTAATTTACCAGTTCTGGAATTCACAACCTGCTTTATCTTTGCTGAATCTCTAATATAGCCATTTTCACTCTAAAACATTAAACCTGTTTTTAATGAGACAGCACACTACACTATACAGCACACTTCAGGGACCCGACTAAAAGAAATATATACTATATGGCCAAAAATTTGTGGACACCTGACCATAACAGCCATATATGGGCCTTACCCAAACTGTTGTCACAAAGTAGGATGCAAACAATTGTATGGAATGTCTTTGTGTGATGTAAAACATAAAATTTCCACTTCACTGGAACCAAAAGGTCTAGCCCAAACATGTTCCAGCATGACAAGGCACCTGTGCACAAAGCGAGGTTCATTAAGACATGATGTGACTGATATCACCAATGCTCTTGTGGCTGAATGGGCAAATCCCCACAGCCACGCTCTGAAATCTAGTTGAAAGCTTTCCCATATGAGTGGAAATTATTATAACATTAAAGAAAGGAATAATCAGGAATGTGAAGTTCAAAATGACATATGTTATGTTGTCAGGTGTGTATGGTTAGGTGTTCACAAATTTGGCGATATTGTGAACTGTGAACCCTCAACAACATCCACCTATATTGCATTATATTTACATCTACCATTTCAAAAAAGTTGGACCTCCCACCCACCTTTCCTAGGTAGTCCAAACTACAGTAGTTAAGCAGCTGTGGAGCCTCAAGATGATCAAAAATATTCCGAAATCAAGCATGAAGGAATTAGCACTTACATTTTTTCATATTTTTGGGCAAGGATGAACACAAGGAGGAGGGGTTAGCGGCAGCATTGGGCTGGCAGACCAGCCGCTTTTGAAAAGAACAGCGCTGGTCATCCATTCTGTTGCCTTGGAAACGACTCAGCAGGTCAAGAAAGCTTTCGTCACCCAACATATCCGCACTCACACACTACATGGGGTCAAAGAAAAAAGCTCCTGCAATTTGTCTTATACATAAAATAAATTACAGGCAGAAAGTAATTAAATCTTGATCTTGACTGAACCAAAAATTCAGAATTCAAAGTATCATTCACACTTGCATAAAATTTATATTTACTGGCAAATTTTACTCAGTGCAGGACATGTAGTAGAAGACTTGTAAGTTGTACAATCAGTAATGATTAAAAATTAATATGTAACTTGTGCACCCATACACTCTGAATAACCTTAAATGCTTATACAATATTCTAACTGTCAAAAAATTACCTATCAGCCATACAAAGTGATTGACAAAGACTCACTTTCTGAACAGGCTGCTTCTGAGAGGTCTTCAGAGTGTTGCTGGTGTCCTGAAAAACTTTAATGGAGCTGTTCTTCTTCCCTCGCAGACGATTCATGAAGAAGAATTTGGAGGAGAATTTGGTCTTTGACTGCGTACATAGAACCTCATTGCCCCACTTCTGACACTGCGAAAGACAAGACCAAATGCAAAGAACAAATAAAGTGACAATCATTTATGTTGTTTAGAAATGTATGTGTGTGCACACACACACACACACATTTCTAAAAAAGTGAGAGGAACTGTCATGTTGATGTCTTAATAAAGCAGGTTTTGGTCTGCACTGGTGGTGGCTGATGAAGTTTTTAGGTTTGATATTATCAGCTGATGTCAGCTTGTGTATGAGTCTGCAATCACTTTGAGCTTTTCTGGTGTAAGCGTCATCAACTCCAAATTCTCCATGCTGTAGGGTCTGCTCATCCTGGGTCTTGCTCCTGGAAAAACAAAGACTCTTGTTGCTGCACCACATTATTTTGTGCTATCTGTTATTATTGTAAAATGAAGGTTATTATTATTACTATTGACAACTATGCTATTTTATTGAGCAGTTACGGAGTATATATTTTACCATGCAGGTTATAATCAATTTCTTTGTTCTCTGACAAGACAGAATTATTTGTACTGTAACTGAGGCCGAGGACAGTCTGGAGGTCAGACACATTCATACGAGCAGTTAGCTCACCACAGCGGTCACCTGTCTTAAAAGAAAAAAAAAAAACACAACTTAAAAGTTTTTACTTTTGCCCTTAAAAGTTTAAAACTTACTGTAAGGAATAATTGATGACGGGCCATTGAAAGCTGCCAAACAGGAAGTAAGGGCAGATCTCAGCAATCTTGTGATGTATTTTGACCAAACCTCAAGTATTCTTGATTTAACAAATTCATGATTTATCTATCAGAAAGTCAGCCATTTAATTAATTTTAAGAAACATTTTTTCCTTCTTCTCTTACAAATTTTCTCCAATAACCATAAAATCTGGGATTGAGCATTTGGAGATGAACCTGAACAAATCTTGCTACTCAGATTTTTGATATGATGAATACTGACAAACAGGATGTGAGGGCATATCTTAGCAACAGCATGACATTTTCTGACTAATTATTTTATAGATAACAGAAGGACCTCACCATAAGGGATTCTAAGAAGTTTAATCTTGGTGGTGCTATAATTCACAAATGCACAAAATTGCTAATAACTTTAAAACTGCACCACATCAAACCAAGATCAAACCAAGGTACTTGTTTCTGTTGATTCTCTTGAAGGTGCAACATTTTATCCATATAAAGCATTTGTGATTTCTCAAACAGTAAGTCAGCCAATTAGAATTTTAACAAAATCTGTTTTTTTTTTTTTTTTTTTTTTTTTTTTACACTTCCACTACAAATTTTATCCCATATCCATGAAATTTGGAAGACAGAATCGAGTGTCCATTAGGGTTGGGTGATATATCAATATAATATCGATATTGTGATAAATGATACAATACACTTTTCTGAGATATCATTGGTATGGTGATGTATTTTTTACGTTTTTAATAATTACAAATTAAATGACACTGAGTGGATGCGGTTGATGTAACAAATATTTTATATATTTTACCAGATGTTAGGTATATTATATATCGTGATATGCATTGTGTATCGTACAAATGTCCTCAAGTATCATATGATATGATATTTTTGTCATATCGCCCAGCCCTAGTGTCCATCTCAAACAAAACTTCTTTCTCTTTTATTACTACAATTTACCACTACCACTTCTAGCAAACTTGGACAAAAGGACTTGTTTACTTGCACCTGGATGTGTGTACCTCGTTAGAGATTTCCAGATGTCTCTCTGCAAAGTGCATGGCCTGGTCATGATTCCCGAGGACTGTGTGGACATTACCTAAAATCCAGCAGGCACGACCTTCACCAACCCTAACACACACACACAAACACTAACATACATGCTCACAAAGTAGTATATGCAGTGACTGGTTGTATTTCACAAGTTCAATTAAATTCAGTTTTGTTTGTATTTAACAACGTGCACTTAACAAAGCGCATTAAACAATGGACATTGCCCCAAAACAGCTTTATAGAAATATATCAATTCAGGATACAGATTTTAAATATATGAATTTATCCCTAAAGCGACGATACCAAGGGAAAAACTCCGTGAGATGATATGAGGAAGAAACCTTGAGAGGAACCAGACTCAAAAGGGAACCTATTCTCATCTGTGCTATACGATCATCTAACAGCTGGTTGGACTAGGCAACTTGCGTGGGTTTCTTTCTATTTTTTGTCTATTATTTTATAGATTATCGATTATCCTTGTCTGATGTGTTCATCTCCTAACAAATTTTGTGTTATTACTACCTCAACACATGTGGTAAATTATCCAATAAATAAATAAATAAATATATATATATATATATATTTTTTTTTACAAAATTCACACAAGTGACCAACACAACATGTGTTAAATTATGGTCCAATCATGTTGTGGACTGCGGTGCAGATGTTATCATCAAAATCTAAACTAGCCCCAAAGTGAATGTTCATTGCTTTGACCTTTTGAGGTGAGGAAACAAAATGACCATAGGTAAGTTAGCATTCATGACTAATTGTTAGTGCTGCTGAAAATGACTGGCCGATATTTAGGTAGGGAGTTCTCGAAAATGTATTCATTAGAAAACAGTAACTAAGCAAGTGATAATTAACTTTACCTATCCAGACGGGATCAAAAGTACATCATCATGTACTGCTTCCTGAGTGTTGGCATCACATTACTTGTGTCATGTGTTTATGTTGGCTGTGAAATATGGACTGAAGTTATTCTATAATTATCTGAGATATCTATTTATAATTAAATAGAGTGGACGTCACATTTAAAAAATTACAGAATTTGGGATTCTGTAATGCAATTTCCCAGTTGAAGCCCAAAGGCGTTTGTCTATATTTTGCAGCTAACAACTAACGAACACTCTTTTTGCTCTTACAGCTTTTCAAACGGAAAGGAGTGGGACTCCTGTCTTTCCAGTTGGCAGGGAGATTTGTAAAAAGATAAATTCTTACATCTGTCAAATGTTTTAATGATTTTAATAAATGTCACCTGATTTTCAGGCAATTGCTTGTTTATTTTGTAAGCATTTTAGTAGCATTTTAGTATAAGTTTAAAAAAAAAGTATAAACAACACATCTCTGTTATTTGTGTGTTATATTTAACACATCTTTGCGTGGAAATATTTAACACACAGCATGTGTTAAATGTGCTAACACACAGTTTGTGTTGGAAGCAACACACAATGTGTTGTCCTTAACTAGACATGCAAGTGTGTTAAAAATTAACACATGACGTGCTAAATATTGCCACAAAAAGATGTGTTAAAAATAACACACAGCATGTGCTAAATGTGCTAACACACTGATTGAGTAGAAAGCAATACAAAATGTTGTCCTTAACTAGACACACGTGTGTTAAAAATTAACACATGATGTAAGAAAGTAGGACTCCTTCCTTAAATCCTTCAGATTTGTACCTCAGCACAGAAGATAATCGGAGTTGATCTGCCATCACTGGAAGACATCTACAGAACACATGTCTGAAGAAAGCTATCAACATCTACAAGGACCACACACACCCATGCCATCACATGATTGAACTACTTCCGTCTGGAAGGCGTTATTTCATATCCTTCAAGATACTTCAAGACTATGGAATACCTTTATTCCCAGAGCTATAAATGCTCTGAACCAAGACACAAAGAACTCTCTGGCTTTTTAACTGTTTGTAGTCTTTTAAAACTGTTGGCATAATCAATGGAATTCACAGAGACTGTAATCTTGTCTGGAATGGTGTGGAATTGCCAAAACTGTTACGGGGTACTGTCTGAACAGTTAAAATTGACATTGTTATATACTCAGAAAACAAACAAATAAAAAAAAAACATCCCTTTTTCAGGAGGCTATATTTTAAAGATAATTTTGTAAAACCCAAATAAGCTTTACAGATCTTTATTGGAAAGGGTTTAAACAATGTTTTTCATGCTTGTTCAATTAACCATAAACAATTACTGCACATGCACCTGTGGAACAGTCCTTAAGACACTAACAGTTTACAGGCGGTAGGCAATTATGGTCACAGTTACAATAACTTAGGACACTACAGAGCCCTATCTACTGACTCACCTACGTAAACATGCCATAGGCCTGCTGCAGGGAGGCATGAGTACTGTAGATGTGGCTAGAGCAATAAACTGCAATGTCTGTAATCAAGATGCCTAAGGCAGTGCTACAGGGAGACAGGAAGGACAGCTGATCGTCCGTGCAGTGGAAAATTACATGTAACCATGTGTCCCCCCAGATGTGATCAAGAACTTGCAAATGCCCCCCCAGATGTGATCAAGAACTTGCAAATGCCCCCCCCCCGATGTGATCAAGAACTTGCAAATGCCCCCCCAGATGTGATCAAGAACTTGCAAATGCCCCCCCCAGATGTGATCAAGAACTTGCAAATGCCCCCCCCCAGATGTGATCAAGAACTTGCAAATGCCCCCCCAGATGTGATCAAGAACTTGCAAATGTCCCCCCCCAGATGTGATCAAGAACTTGCAAATGCCCCCCCCAGATGTGATCAAGAACTTGCAAATGCCCCCCCCCCAGATGTGATCAAGAACTTGCAAATGCCCCCCCAGATGTGATCAAGAACTTGCAAATGCCCCCCCAGATGTGATCAAGAACTTGCAAATGCCCCCCCCAGATGTGATCAAGAACTTGCAAATGCCCCCCCAGATGTGATCAAGAACTTGCAAATGCCCCCCCAGATGTGATCAAGAACTTGCAAATGCCCCCCCAGATGTGATCAAGAACTTGCAAATGCCCCCCCCAGATGTGATCAAGAACTTGCAAATGCCCCCCCCCAGATGTGATCAAGAACTTGCAAATGCCCCCCCCCAGATGTGATCAAGAACTTGCAAATGCCCCCCCCCAGATGTGATCAAGAACTTGCAAATGCCCCCCCCAGATGTGATCAAGAACTTGCAAATGCCCCCCCCCCTTTTGCAGCTGAAAGAATGTTGCATGGAAGAGTGGTCAAAAATTCCAGCAAGCCTGGTGGACAATTATGCAAAACGCCTACAAAAAGTTATTTCTGCTAAAGGGGGCAATATTAGCTTCTAAGGCCAAGGGTGTTCCTACTTTTTCCACAGAAGAAAATAACATACATCTATTGATATTTCTGTTCTAATTTTCCTTGTGGGTTTGTTCACGTACATCAACTTTATTAATAGGCACGTTTCAAAGTTAAAGTTGACCTTGTCCAAATATGTTAAAAAATAATAATAATAATAATAAAAAAAAGCCAACAATTTTCCTGGGGTATACTTATTTTTTCTTATACTATATTTTTCTTAGACTGTATTTTAAATATATACTTCTGTAGAGTGGGAGCTTAAGGAGTTAAGAGGTATTGGGGCAGTGTAGTGTGGTGGTTTGTATGTGTGTGTGTATGCATGTACCTGTCACTGAGGTCCTGGGCAATGATGAGGTGTTTAAAGTGATAGTCTATAGCTCTCTCGTAGTCCTGCAGAAGAGTGTAGGTGTTGCCTAGGCTGTAGCATGCCTGAGCCTCCACTGCCCGATTCCTCAGCTGCCTTGCCAACTGAAGAGCTCTCCTGGCAACAATCAAACAAATATAACAGAAAACCGAACAAAAACTACAATGTAAACAGTAAATACTGCTAACACAAAAAACTTGAAGGATAAAGATTATGGATGTTGGCTTAACAGAGCCCTCTAAAATTGCTAAAAGTGTTAAATGATATTTCAAAATTTTGCTGTCATTGATTTTAAAATGTTAAATCATTTAACAGTTAAGCATATAAATGTTAAAGGGCTAAAACATTACTCAATGGTTAAAATATTTTAAGTCCTCCACCATCATTCCTCCACCATCAGTCCCCAAAACCCACCGTCCTGCGTCTCTGAATGATTACGACCCAGTAGCACTCACTTCTATAGTGATGAAGTGCTTCGAAAAACTGGTCAGAGCACTGTGAATACTTTCCGGATGCACTGTATATACACCTTACAACTCTGTAAATCTGCTCCCACAAATCATATTCTATAGCATTCCATATATATATATATATATATATATATATATATATATATATATATATATATATATATATATATATATAGAAATATATATATATTACACACATATTTACCACAGTCTATTTCATCATGTGTATATCCTTAGTCATTGTTGGTCTGTCTGTTATTGCACTGTGGGATGAGTAACTAAGGAAAAACATTTCACTATATTACATTACACATATGTAATATGTATGTGACAAATAAAGAACCTTGGAATGTTAAAAATATTGAAACCTTTAAAGGTTAAAGTGTTAAAATGCTAAAATGCTGCTATGATATTCCATGTGGTTACTATGTGTTGCTAGGTGGTTGCTATGCTAACCTAGTTGGTTGCTATGAACAGTTAAGCATGTAAAGTAATAAAAGGCTAAAGGCTAGGATGAAGCATTAAACATTGCTAGCATATTCAAGCTGGTTGCTAGGATGTTCCTATGTGGCTGTTATGGAATCCCAGGTAGTTGCTATGGTTTTTCTAGGAGGTTTCAATATGATCGCAGTTGGTTGCAAGGTTGTAGCTAACTGATACAGGGAATACTCAACTGGTTGCTTGGGTGTTGCTAGGTGGCTGTTGGGGTCCCAGTTGGTTGCTAATAAGGCTAATAAGTAAGATAGCTTGTTATTGTTGAAGACAGTATATTTAATTAAAAAAAAAAAAAAAGTGTAAAAGAAAAAAAGGATGTTTATGGCTTTTTAAAAACAATTCAATTTCAATTCAATTTTATTTGTATAGCGCTTTTTACAATAGACATTGTCTCAAAGCAGCTTTACAGAAATATTAACATGGTATACAGATATTAAAGGTGCGAATTTATCCCAACTGAGCAAGCCACTGAGTGGCGACACATAAACACAAATGTTTAGTAAAAGCCAAAGCAGATGGTGCCAGATTAATGCAAGTGAATGGGACATTTTCTTGTAATAGTGCCAAACAAACACTCATAACTTGAAAAAATATGTTTTGAAAGTGGTTATTTAGTGGTTTTTGAAAGCTCAACCATTTAAAGCTTGAATGGTGTTTCTTGGTGAATTTTAGAGGAAAATGTTTTGTTGAAACAGTGAATTCAGACAGTTTACTCTCATAGCTAGAGTGGAGATGACATCACCCAGCCTTGCTTTTACCAATTAAAATGAATGGGAGAAGAAAGAAGGATGGATAGAGAAGGATGAGATCAAATGTGTCTGTAATTTGGCATCAGGGGTTCCAGTGTGTCCAGATTTGACCATTTGAATTTTGGTGGTTGTAGCTTGAGAAATGAACGAATAAGAGCAGTTACTTTTTTTCCCCAATTTATTCCTATGCAAAAAACAACAACCGTAATTCCAATCCTTCCCAAAAGCACACGCACACTATTCCTGTATAGGATCTACAATTTAAAATTTCTGGTCTCTACATTAAAAATTGCGACCCGTGAAAATGGAAGAAATTTTCAAAGAGAAAAAGAAGACGAAGAAGAACAGAATATTGGATTTTTCAAGCCAACAAAACCAGAAGACTTCAGTCTGTGAATAAAATTTGATGTTGGCTTGAAAGAACCTGATAAACATGCTACAAGAGTAAAGTGATATTACAGTATTTTGTTGTCACTGACTTTAAAACGTTTAACAGTTAAGCATGTAAAGGTTAAAAGGCTAAAAATTTCAAATATGTAAAATGTTAAAAATACTGAAACAAGATTAAATGGTATGAATGTTAAAATGCTGCTGATATTCCAGGTGGTTGCTGTGACATTCCAGTTGGTTGCTAAGGTGTGGCTAGATTGCTTATGTACTACATGAAAAAAAATGTCATTCTCATATGCGCCTCTACACTCTCATCCTACCAATTTCTTACCCAAACTTTATTAGGGGACAAGCACCACAGATGCACAGGCACCTACTCTTTTTGCTATTATTATTATTATTATTATTATTATTATTATTATTATTATTATGGGCCAAGCACTGAAGGGGTGTAGGCACCAATTGTAATCTTTAGTGTTATTATTATTCTGCTTCTTCTTCCACTCTTGAAGTCTATGGCAGCCTACAGAACCATGCATAATAAAGTTATGAAATTTGGTACATAGATAGAGGACAGTCTGAAATGTTACCAAAGCATATTTGGAGTCGCCATCTCAAACCCTCTAGCACCACCTACAGGTCAAAATTTCACTCATGTGAAATAACTTTTGAACTGTAAGGGGTAGAAACAAAAATATTTTTTGCTCTGAGTCTTTGGCTCATTTCAATTTCTGCCTGATTAGATCTGAAAAACCTTTTTTTAAATACTCCTCCTAGACCATTCATCCAATTTTCACCAAAATTGAATCAGAACATCTTCATGCCGACAAAAAGTTATGGAAATCAGGCTGATTAGTCAAACTGTTCTTGAATAATGGGCAAACAAATTTGACGTTGAGCACGGTGAAATGGACATGAGGCTATATCTCCGTAATGTTTTAGCATATTCAGACCAAACACAGTATATATTCTAATCAACATGACTTGAGGGTAGATGCACAGTTTTGGTACAGCGCCACATAGTGCTCACAATATATCAAAAAAGCATGTTTGTGCTTCTAATTTCTGAAAGCTATGCCATTAAATCATGAATCTGTTCTCTTTAGATTCTGTGGGGTCTGCCAAGTTGGATGATAAGAAATTTTCCTACGTCAGCCATTTTGGATGTTGGCCATTTTGAATTTAGATATAAAATGCAGTATTTCATGAAGGTCTTGACGTGACGTTACAAAAATCGGTATGTGTCATTGGCACCATGCCCTGAAGGTATGCAAAAAGTTTCAGTACAGCACCACCTTGTTTTCAAAAATTATGATTAAATTATAAAAATGCTAATAGTGTTTGAATACTTTTGCCTATTGTCATGAGACCACTCTTGATAGATTCTTTGGGTCATGCCAAGAACAATAATACCAATTATGCCATGATCGGCCAAACCTACTTTTTCCAAACTCCTCCTAGACTGTTCATCCAACATTCACAAAAATCAAATTGGATCATGCCGCTAAAAAGTTATCAAACTCAAGCTGATTAGTCAAACCTTTCTCGAATAACATGCAAACTAATTTGACAGTGAACATGCTGAAATGGACGTGAAGCTATATCTCCAGAACACTTTAGAGGATTCACACCAAACTTATGATATATGATAGCAATCATGACTTGAGTGCTCATGAAATATGAAAAAAGCAGATGTTTGCTTTTCAAAACATTCAATTTTCACCAGATTTGACTCAGATCATCTTCAGTCCATGCTGACAAAATGTTATGGAATTCAAAGTGATTAGTCAAACCATTCTCATTCTTCTTCTTCTGGCTAGGGTGTCTATGGCAGCCCATAGAAACATAGTTTTAAATTTGGCACAAATGTTGCCAACGCTCTAGCGCCACCATTGAGTCAACCATTTGAGCCTAATTTGGAAGTATGTTGATGGTCATAATGTTTCAACAGTGTGTCCAAAAATTTTTATACATTGAAAATCATGCATCCCTGGATTCCCTGGGTTGAGACATCAATGAACCCATCAGTTTCTGCTTAATGAAATTTTCTGCCATCTTGAATTGTGTCAAAAACTTTATTTCACTACTCCTCCTACAAATTTTGCCCAATCGCCACCACATTTGGCACACGTCAACTTCAGAGTAAGTCTCTCAAAATTTATCAAAGAATTTTGAATATTCCAAATGTTTGCCCGTAATGGGCCAACACATCTGAGAGCAAAGCCGCCAAATAGGGAGTGAACAACTTGTAGCCATCTACCATGAACTGAGTCAATGCAACAAATTTCATGACAGCACCTTGTCAAAATTTTAAATAACATGCTAAAACTGATTACATATAAAGCCGGCGTCACACCATCTGATTTCTCCAGCGATTTTCAGATTTTAGCTTAATTTGCATAATCGCCTGCCAGTTGAAGGAGACAGGAAGTCATTAATCCCTTGACCGTCTGGACTCCCTGCTGAGATAATCACTTCATCAAATGGAAAAAGCTTTCAAAGGGAATTTTATATTCAAAACTGTTCTCCTGTAACATGCTGGCAAATGTAAAAAAAAAAAAAAAAAAAAAAAAAAAGGACACGAGGGTGTATCTCAGCAATGTATCTACAGATCATGAAACTTGATAATTTTCAGGACCATGCCCTGAATGTACCCAAGATGTTTCGCACTTGTGGTCAAAAACTGTAATAACTTTTTTTTTTTTTTTTTTTAAACATACAGTGGTGCTTGAAAGTTTGTGAACCCTTTAGAATTATCTATATATCTGCATAAACATAACCTAAAACATCATCAGATTTTCAGACAAGTCCTAAAAGTAGATTAGGAGAACAAAATTAAACAAATGAGACAAATACATTATACTTAGTCACTTATTTATTGAGGAAAACGATCCAATATTACATATCTGAGTATGTGAACCTTTGCTTCAAGTATCTGATGTGACCCTCTTGTGCAGCAATAACTGCAACTAAATGTTTCCGTAACAGTTGATCAGTCCTACATTGGCTTTAAGGAATTTAGCCCATTCCTCAGTGCAGTACATCTGGTGGAGTCCAAACTCATTAGAGATGGTTTTGTACCCTTTTCCAGCCTGATGAGCATCAACAACTCTTTCAGAGCCCACAGAATTTAAATTAACTGCTTATCCTAGAGGTTCACTTGCCACTCACAGATATGTAATATTAGATCATTTTTCTCAATAAATAAAATGAGCAAGCATAATATTTATCTCATTTGTTAAATTGGGTTCTCTTTGTCTACTTTTAGGACTTGAAAATCTGATGATGTTTCAGGTCAAATTTATGCAGGAATAAAGAAAATTCTAAAGGGTTCACAAACTTTCAAGCACCACTGAATATCCTTTGAAGAATTTGTGCTAAATTCACAGTTAATTTTCCCTACAATTCCTTGGAGCATGCAGAAGTGAACACACACCAACATCCGAAATTCAAGGGTACTTCCTGTTGAATGGGGTTGCACGGTATACCAGTAGTATTGCAATACTAAAGCTTCAAAATACTGCCGATGCCACTGTATTTTTTAAATGGCAGTATTGTCAATAAGATAGTACCGTAAGTAATGTTGTACATGTGCAGCAATTAATACTATTTTCGCTAAAACGACACTCACTGCTCACATCTCACTGCTTTTGCAGAATACACAAAGGTTAGTAACACTTAATTTAACCTAAATTCTTTATCTTAAAATTTAAAGATTTCCTGTTTGCTACCAAGCGAGCTAACGTTACGCTAACCGCTGTGTGTAAATATTAAAATTAGCCATGTTTGCTAGTAAGCGACCCAACATTATGCTAACCGCTGTGTCTAAATAATAAAATCAGGGTTAGTACAAGGTGCTTGAAGTGTTTGAATTTGGTTCTGAAATTTAAGTATTGGAAAACCTTAGAAACACTGGAAATAGCCATTTTTAAGCCATTTTATATCTAGTGGTGCTTTAAAAGTTCTTGGATTATAAAAAGTCAATAAATTCGAAATCACTAAATAATTGTAAAGTGTTTATTTTTGAAAGAACACAAATACAATCCTTTCACCTAAAATATAACACCCTGCTGCAGCCCCTCCCTCGCCTCCTGCTATTTACTCACTCATTTCAACAGACATCTCCGGTCCACTTCTCAGACTCCTTTATCAAATTTTCCCCCACTCAAAAAAGCACCTAGCTACAAATCTAGCTACTTTCCCTAGAAGAGAGTGGCCAATACTGCCCCACGAGCGCGAGGTTCTGCTATCCCTCTACAAGCACACCTCTCTCTCTCTCTGCAGCTACCCTGTTCAATGAGTGGCAGACAGGAGCAGCACATTTATTCACTTCTAACTTTCTGTCTGAATGATATCATTTTACATATAGCCAAAATCACAGCACAGCTGATGTCTTTAACTTATGTCTATGGTGATTTTGTCAGAAGATGTCGTGGTTATATCAGGATATTAGCAGTGCAGAGCAGCACCTTGGAAATGGCTTGGACGTGACTGCTGGTTTACATGTAGTCTTAATGGGCTGCATTGCAGTCACTATTTCATACTCGTTCCATTGTCTGACAATATGACAATGTCTCTTGTATAGTCCTTGAAAAGAACAACAACAAAAAATATTGTGCTTGAAAAGTCCTTGAAAGTCCTGGCATCTGTCCTTCATTATGAACCCTGTAAAATTAGCCGGGTTTGATCATAAGCGAGTTCATTTCCAAATTCAGTTATTTATTCCTAATGTTGTGTTCATTCTTAAGTACTCTGAGGACAATTTCCACATGCATGATTTCATTGCTGAATGAAATCATGCAAATGACGCAGACAAACTAATTCAATGTGGCACATTGAATTAGTTGCTTGCCTATTTTATGATTTTTCTTGAGTTTTTCCCAATTATTGAGTTTTTCCAATTATTTATTCTCATTAATAAAGTATTGAGAGGAAAATCTGGTTTGTCAGTTTTCATTTATAACTATGTATTTCTGTCAATTTGGTTCATTTTGTAGATTTGAATTATGAATCAACACATTATTGCATGGTATCGTGATACTACTTGGTATCAGCTACTTCAGCTGGTATAGTATCGTAAGATATGTTTATGGTATCGTGACAACCCTACTGTTGATCATCTTGGATTTTGTTAAAACTTTTGTTAAATCTTTTAGCATTTTTGCTAAAAATGCTTACATCTAATTGCCATTTTTGCTCCTCCTCCTCCACATTTTGTCCAATCTTCCCCAAACTTGGCTCATTTCATCTTGAGCCCCATCTGAACAAAATTTATCAAAGGAACTTACAAGATCTTCGAAAAGGTTGTAGCACAGCAGCTATGCTCATACTTACATAGGAACAACATTCATGAAATGTATCAGTCAGGATTTAGGCCTCATCATAGCACAGAGACAGTGCTAGTTAAAGTAGTAAACGACCTACTACTGGCCTCTGATCAGGGTTGTGTCTCCTTGCTTGTGTTACTTTACCTTAGTGCAGCTTTTGATACTATAGATCATACTATTCTCCATGATAGACTAGAAAACATTGTTGGCATTAAGGGAACAGTCCTCTCCTGGTTCAGGTCTTATTTGACCCATCGTTATTCAATTCAATTTTATTTGTATAGCGCTTTTTACAATAGACATTGTCTCAAAGCAGCTTTACAGAAATATCAACATGGTATACAGATATTAAAGGTGTGAATTTATCCCAACTGAGCAAGCCACTGAGTGGCGACGGTGGCAAGGAAAAACTCCCTAAGATGTTTTAAGAGGAAGAAACCTTGAGAGGAACCCGACTCAGAAGGGAGCCCATCCTCATCTGGGTAACAACAGTTAGTGTGAAAATGTTCATTATGGGTTTATATGAAGTCTGTATGGCCTTAGGAGCAGCCGTAGTCCCAGCAGTCTGGAATTAGAGAAGATTTGAGCTCCATCCTGAGGCAGAAAGGATCTGGATCTCTAGTATCTCCATAAATTCGTGTGGGGCTTGGCGAAAGGAGAGAGGGAGAAAAAAGATTATTATGACTGCGAAGTAGTAGAACAGAATCTAGTCAGGGTAGGCTTGAGTAAACAAATACGTTTTAAGCCTAGACTTAAACACTGAGACTGTGTCTGAGTCCCGAACACTAATAGGAAGACTGTTCCATAACTGTGGGGCTCTATAAGAGAAAGCTCTTCCCCCTGCTGTAGCCTTCACTATTCGAGGTACCGTCAAATAGCCTGCATCTTTTGAACTAAGATTGTTATCAGTTCGTAGATGTACATGGCGACTTCTCCACGTATACAGAGGTTAAATTTGGTGTTCCACAAGGTTCTGTTTTAGGCCCACTGCTTTATACTTTATATATGCTACCTCTAGGTCAAATTATTCATAAACATGGAATTAGCTTCCACTGTTATGCTGATGATACACAGCTGTATGTTTCAGCAAAGCCAGATGACAGACAGCAGCTTAATAAAGTTGAAGAGTGTGTAAAATACATTAGACGGTGGATGCTTACTAACTTCCTCTTACTTAATTCTGATAAGACAGAAGTACTTGTACTAGGACCACATGTAGCTAGAAGTAAGCTTTCTGATCACATAGTTACTCTGGATGGACTTTCTGTTTCGTCATGTGCAGCAGTAAAAGACCTTGGTGTGATTATTGACTACAGTCTTTCATTTGATGCTCATGTAGATAATATTACTAGGATAGCCCTCTTTCATCTCAGAAATATTGCCTAGATAAGAAATATAATGTTAATACATGATGCACAAATATTAATTCATGCTTTTGTCACCTATAGACTAGATTATTGTACTGCCTTACTGTCTGCATGTTCCAGTAGGAGCATAAACAAGCTCCAGTTAGTCCAAAATGCAGTTGCTAGGGTCCTTACTAGAACCAGAAGATACAACCACATCACCCCGATCTTATCCACACTGCATTGGCTCCCAGTGAAATCCCGCATTGATTATAAAATATCATTATTGACCTATAAAGCACTAAATGGTCTCATGCCACAGTATCTAAGCGAACTTATGGTTTTCCATGATTCGCCATGCCTACTTAGATCAAAAGGTGCAGGCTATTTGTCGGTACCTCGAATAGCGAAGGCTACAGCAGGGGGAAGAGCTTTCTCTTACAAAGCCCCACAGTTATGGAACAGCCTTCCAATTAGTGTTCGGGACTCAGACACAGTCTAGGCTAAAAACGTATTTGTTTACTCAAGTTTACCATGAGTAGACTTTCTTTTATGCAAAGCACAGTCTTACCTAACAATCTCTCCCTCTCTTTACCTCCCTCTCCCTCTCTCCTTCTGTTGAGCCACACATGATTTTATGGAGATGCTAGTGATCCTGATCCTTTCTGCTCTCTGGACCTGCCTAATCCGTTCGGATGCCCTACCTCTGGATGGAGCTCTCATCAAATCCAATTCCACATGGACATTCTCACTGTGGTTGCTGGGACTACGGTTGCTAACATGGCCCTGGGACTGCAATTACCACATGCAGTTTTGCACTCGGGTCTCCTTTGAACAGTGCATTAGTTCAACAAACAGACTTCATATAAAAACCCTAATGAACTTTCCTTTACTTGTACACTATCTGTTGTTACCCAGATGAGGATGGGTTCCTTTCTGAGTCTGGCTCCTCTCAAGGTTTCTTCCTCTTAACATCTTAGGGAGTTTTTCCTTGCCACCGTCCCCACCGGCTTGCTCAATTGGTATAAATTCACACATTTAAAATATGTATCCTGTGTTATATATTTCGGTAAAGCTGCTTTGAGACAATGACCATTGTAAAAAGCGCTACACAAATAAAACTGAATTGAATTGAACTCTCACATATCAAAATCGCTCTCCCATAAATTTTTGCTTAGCTCCTTATATTGCTTCTATTGTGCTTGGCCACGTAATTGCTGCTTGCAACTATAATTATTAATTATTATTATTATTTATATAATAGTAACATTACTGCATATCATTTTTGGCACATTTTCCCTTATACAGTGCTCGATTTAAAACTAATCTGTATTTTTTCATCTGTTGTTTTCCTGTAGAAAATGTTGTATATTCTGATTGTATAGTAGTTATTAATATTATCTATAAATCATAATCATATTACAATGCTTGTAGTATATTCATACCCTGCTATACTCATATTCCCATTGCTTTAATACCACCATCCATATTTACCAAGAGAAAAGACAATAATTGCTGCTTTGTTCATTTAGTTTAACTCTTTAACCATGAATTGGCCCAGTTCGTGTGTCGAACCTGCCTGTATGATTGTTTGGGGACTTCCCTTCAAAAACTCGTGAATGTATTGGTATAAGCAATATTTTGAAACTTATGGCTCTAGACATTACAATAAATTAAACGAATCCAACCATCTCTTAATAACAAAACATTAGTTTGTAGAAAAAAAAATAGGTGTCCTTTCTAAACATTTATGAAAAACAGTCTGCGTTTTAGGTGTATATTACACACACAGACACACACACACAGTGTCTCACAAAAGTGAGTACACCCCTCACATTTTGACCTGTTAGTGTTACAAGGTCTCAGGTGCGAATGGGGAGCAGGTGTGTTAAATTTGGTGTCATTGCACTCACACTCCCTCATACTGGTCACCAGAAGTTCAACATGGCACCTCATTGCAAAGAACTCTCTGAGGAGCTGAAAAAAAGAATTGCTGCTCTACATATAGGTGGCCTAGGCTATAAGAAATTTGCCAAGATGGAGCCACCATTCCCCCTGCCTCAACAGGATGTCTGCCCCCATATTCCCAGAATGTACATTGCACTCACTGACAAACTTTCCTTCTGCCCAGAGAAGAATTAGTTGTGACTGCCTGAACAGGGGGCATGGACATAATCCTCCCTGGTGGTCAATATATGAGACCACCGGTGTGTTGTCTGTAAACACACGGTGACCTCTCAATTGAGGAAGAAGGAATTTCAGTGCTAGAAATATGGCCCACATTTCTAGGCAATTTATATGCCGCTCCAGATGAGGGCCGCACCAGAGACCGTGAGCTGGACAGCTGTCTAAGATTGTGCTCCAGCCCGTGAGGGAGGTGTCTGTCATTACCGTCTTGCGCTAAGGAGACACGCCTAGAGTGTGACCCAAGGCTAGAAACCGGGGACACTCAAATTCTCAGAGCACGTAGGCATCGCCACGTGACACTGATTATTTATTTCGTCCTTGGACGAAACCCCCAACTTCTCAGACACCACTGAACGGTCTGCTGTGCAATAGGCCCACCTCTGAACCGGGGGGGTCGTACTATAAACTGGACCCGGTAACCCTTTTCTAAGGTAGACAGAACCCATGGAGACACATTTGGCAGTAGTTTCCACGCTGCCAGATGGTCTTTAGTGACGTTAACTATCCCACATTCTATTGGAGGGAAAGCATAAGATTTTCGTTGCCCTGTGACAGCTCGCTGACCAGAGAACACTGAAAACTTGGGACAGCCTTGGCTATGGGAGGCCCTACAGTAGCACTGGGGGCTCACTACCGCAACAACCTCATGTCCCCTGATGCGCCCTCCACGGCCTCTCAGGACCGCTCTTCTTTGCCTGCTTGGCCTTTATGACTATTCTCAGATCAGGCCTAGTAGCAGGCCACAACTGTGGCCGCCCGGTTCCCCTGGCTGTCCGTGGGGGTTGGCGGGCTGCCATACTCGCCTTCTGGGTCTCCCTCGCACTAGTGCTGGCCCAGGCTCCACTCGTGGTAGCTCGGGTGAACTTGAGACAACAGGGAAGAAACTGGCTGAATGCCGCCATATGTCGAGTTCAATCAGCAGGTCTGCTTGGTAGGCCTGCAACACTTTCATTGTCTGCAGTGACCCACAAGCAAGACTACTACCGCACAGGCCTTGCCCACCAATGCCATGGTTGCCATACACGGTGGCTTGGATGGCAAAGCCGGCCCCCCTAATTACCTGCCGTCGATGGAGAGAGGTAGCTCGCAAGCGCCTCCTCCACTTTCAGCATAGGTAAATAGCCATACCGTTCATTCCCCACAATGGCCGAATAATCCAACATCATGGGGTTATAAATACTGCTTATGCATGGTTTTCCCCCAGAATCCTGATATTTTGTCATGCACTTCTGGAAGAAAGGGGAGTTTCTGAAGTGTGATGGATTTACTTTCACTGGGGAAAAAAGGCTCATCTCCATCTCCAAAAAGCTCATCTCCAGCTCCTCTTCCGGATCCATAAGAGATACACCGAACCTGAGACGGCTAGCTGCCTTGGAAGCGCCCGGCCCAGATCCGCGAGGCTCTGAAACCCAACTCGCTTCGGCCTCCGTTTTTAGAAGAGTGCGAGTTGCGAGCCGAGCTGCTTAATGTAGGCATTACCATGCGCAGCCTCTCAAGGCTGCCATCGAATGCTACATCCCTAAACACTTCACCCAGAAAGTGTGTACTATTCCCCGTGATGAAACAGCAGCAAGCCGTAACACACTTCCTGAATTCTCTCACTCATTTTTCTCTCTCGCTCATTCCTTTTATTTCTTCTCTTTTTTTAAAGGGATAGAAAAGTTCTGAGATTTTGAGAAAAGATAGCGAGGAAATGAAGCATCTTTTGTTTCTTTACATAAACAGACATGCAGTCTTTCGCTGAAGATAATAAAGGCTGATGGCGTGGTTCACAGGTGCCATATTTATGTCATGTGACGCACTTAATTGCCACGTCACCTGATCATGGCAGGCCTATAAATAGGCATGATTTTACACAAGCTTCAGATGCCGGTCGCGCACGAGAGGCGCTCCCATAGTGTTATGCTAAATGCAATGTCGAAGTTCCCTTTGAAAGGGAACTGCAAGTATTTAACAGGAGTTTGTCATAATAAAAACTAGTCCATGCACAATGCTCTGTAAAGATTGCCGTGGAAGCGGGGATGTGGTTAAGCGTCAGCTGGGGATGAAGAGGAGGTAGATTGAGCAGGTTTATGCGTGGTTTGGTTATCTTTTAGGAAGGCCGTGAACCAAAGGGAGCAAGCTGAGCTGAACTCTGTTTGTGCATGTGTCCGCAAAACACTGAAAAGTACTTGCAGAATAAATTAAAAATAAAAGAAGTAGAAAGCTTTGTCAAAAGTCACCTGTCTTCCGAGTTCTACAGTGCTGCCAAAAGCCAGGATGAGGTACCAGATGCCCTCATGGAACTTGCTGTTCTCAGCGAGGAAATTAAGTCCCTTGCCAGCCTCCATGAGACACATCATCAGGCCCTTCTCAATTTGTGCCATGAAAAGCAGCAGCAGTTCAAATTGACCACCCAGGAGCAGGTTGAGAACCAACGGGTGCTCACAGACTGTTGTAACGCACCACACCTATAGATGCAGTGCCTCCCTCTGCAGCTGCGATTATCACAAAGATGGCCTCCACAGATGAGGCCTATGTGGAACTCTCAGAGTGAGTGGCAGTTGCATGGGGATGACCAGAGGATGAATGGGCCTATACCACCTCCCTTGCTGTCAGAGGAAACCAAGCTCACCGCCCAGCAAATGCCGCCACGAGCACAGCTGGAGTACCAGACCGTGTGGAAGGCAGTGCTGCAATGGGTTGGCCAGTCCCCAGAGTTGCACGGCTTCCAGTAGGACCAGCAGAATGGATCCAGTGCCACTGACTAGCATCTCTGGCAAAGCTATCCCGCTAGCGGAGGACCACATGGTGGCCTCCGCAGTGGCAGGGAGCTCCCCTTGTTCACTTTCTCTCTCTCCCTCTGCTTCCAGAGGTGCCAGGGCCCCATGTGTACAAAGCTGTACACATCAGGCCTTGGTGGACTTGGAGTGTTTCCAGACCATCGTCCACCAAAGCCTGTTTCAATGTGGGGCACTGGTGGATGCACAATTTGTGATCGTGAGCTGTGTGTGCTGGGGATGCGCACGAGTGTCTGGTGGAGCCAGTCATAATTAAATTCCCGGGGAAAAAGCATAGAGTAGAGGCAGTGGTTAGTCTTCTCCTCACCCAACACAAATACTTTGGATAAATTGAACAGGATTTCGGGTATGTTCATGGATCCTGCATTAGTGAGGCATGATGTGAAATGTGTGTATCATTGGTTGGGAAGGTGTTGCCAGGGCTGTCAATGTCAGCTCTGGGTCAGGGGGACATGGAGGGTGGGGAGGGAGGGGATGGAGGGGAGGGCCCACCCATTGTAGAGATTCCCCTCTGGGATTTTCAATTGAAGCAGTCGTGCAACGAGTCCCTATGGCACACCTTCGACCATGTGAGAGTAAGTGATGGTCCAAAAATTCATCCCAATGTTGTGCTATCCCAACTATATGTTTCAGTTGTTAATAATAGGTTATATCAAGTGATGCAGGACACTCAAACCAAGGAAGAGATGACCTAATTGTTGGTACCAAAGAGCCATGCGGCTAATCATAATCCCATGGGTGGGCATTTAGGGCTGGATAAATCACTAAACCATCTCATTTCCATGTTTGCAGGTGGTGTGCAGCATGTCACAAATGTCAGCTGGTGAATCCACCAGCCACCCCAAAAGCTCCACTGCATCCCCTTACATTGATCGAAGTCTCCATTGACAGAATTGGCATGGACCTCATTAGAACAGAGTGCATGAGGGCATAACCTTATGTTAGTTTTAGTGGACTATGCAACACGATACTTGGAAGCTGTAGCTCTTCGCACCATCTCAGCATTGTGGAGGCACTCTTCCAAGATATCTGCCAAGTCGGGATCCCAAATGACATCCTGAGTGAGCAGGGCACTTTCATGTCACGCAACCTTCACAAACTGTACGAATGATTAAGGATAAATAATGGGCTGGCCGAACAGTTTAATCAAACCCTTAAAATATGATTTGTAAGTTCACTCACAATGATGCTCAGAATTGGGATAAATAGCTTGAACCCCTGTTATTTGCAGCACAAGAGGTCCACAGGTTGCAAGGGAATTTTTCTGTTGTGTTTTCACCTCTACTCAGTCACATAGACCTCATAGAACACAACATTGAGACTCCTCCAGGTGTGGTTGTATCAAGCGGTTTGCCTGAACACAAATAAATGTGGTTCAGTGTCATGGGCACCCAAGGCTCAATTGGTCTGGTAAGAATAGTTTTTTTTAATTAAATTTAAATCAGGTTTTCCTTCAAGTGATATTAAGTAATTGACAATCATTGTAAAAATGTCAGAATAATAAGCGTTTCATTTTGGGTATGTCACTCAGATCGAAAATGCTTAGAAATATCCTTAGAGCCCTGATGAGGAGAGGAGGCTGTGAGGCATGTGTGTGAGACTGAAACTTTGTTACATTCTGGAACTCTTAACTGACAAACAGTCCTTTTTGTTCTTGAGCTTTGTTACATCAAACAAATGTTTAAAACCCAGAAAATATTCAACAAATCACTTAACTAATGGCATGTTTCATGTAAGGACACTTTGCTACTGATTTGGTGGAAAAATGTGTAGACTAAGCAGGAATTGTTTGATTTATGGCTATTTAAAAACACAAACATTTAGAAAAAGCCAAAGATAATGGTGACAGATTATGAATTGTATTGAATGGGACTCTTGGCCCTAGTGCCAAGCAAATGCTCATAACTTGAAAAATATATTTCAAAATGCTTAGATATGTAGAGGTTTTTTGAAAGAGGGAGTAGCTCAACAATTTAAAGCTTGTATGTAGTTTCTATGTGAAAATCTAGGAATTTTATATGAAAATGTTTTTGCTGAAAGAGCAAATTCAGACAATTTACTCTCAAAACTGAAGTTGTAATGACATAACCCACTGTAGCTTTCCCCCATTAAAATGAATGGGGAAGAAAGAAGGATGGATAGAAAGAGAAGGAGGAGTACAATCTGTCTGTAATTTGGAATTTGATATCGGGCCCTGGTCTGCCCAGGTTTAACCAGGTGAATTTAGTGGTTGTAATTTAAGAATTGAACGAAGTAGACCAGTTTTAAAAGTGCCTCAATATATTCATAAGGGGGGGAATTCTGTTTGGAGCCTTGATACATGGCAACCATAATTTTGATATTTCCCAAAAGAACAAGCATATTAATCCCATATAATATCTACAATTCTGGCCAATTTTGTGGCTCAAACTCAAAAACTGTGACCCGAGGATAGGTCAAAAATCCTAGGACTAGTTTGCAAAAGAATGTTTAGCATATTATGCAAATTAGCAAAAAATATAAGTAGGTGAAGCTGCGTGGTTCTTGAGGCTTTTTTTGTTTGGGAAAACAAAAGGAATCAGTGGAAGGAAGAATTTTGTTTGTAGGACTAAAAGATACAAACCAAAAGATAAACACTTGCACTCTAGCACCACCATTGGGCTGATCGGGCTCAACTCCTTTGCCTGAGTAGTGGGAGGGAGTACTATCTGTTGATCAAGTTTCAAGTCTGTATGACTTACGGTTTTGATCTGCACGATTTGTTTTTAAGAAGAAGAAGAAGAAGAAGAAGAAGAAGGGAATATCCTAACAATTACAATATGCTTCCAGCACCTTCAGTGCTTAAGCCCAATAAGAAAAATCTTGACAATAACAACAGGGTTCCAGCACTTGGTGCTTGACCCCTAACAATATGATTATGGGAACAGTATGTTGGCTCTGTCAAGCCAACAAAATAAATAAATTAATTAATAAGGTAATGCCACAGTACAAGCATGGGGAATAAAGTAATCAGTACTAATCAAACCCAAGACAGATTTATAGCAATGCTTAAAAATAACTTCTGTTAAGTTAGCACAGTGGTCAAAAGAATGGCTATGGTTTGCAGTAGATGGATTATTTTCAAGCATGCCAGTATTTGTGAAGGTAAAGCTCATAACAAGCAATGGATAAATAAGTGTGGATTCACTTGTAATGCTCAGCAGCCTTCTCAAACTCTCCCAGAAAAATGTAGGCATTTCCTAGGTTACAATAGGCCCTTCGTTCAGCCGCCAGATCACCAAATTCTTTTGCAATGAGGAGTCGCTAAAGGGTGGGGGGAACACAAAAAACACCAATACACACTCGTGAGTATTCAATCAGTCCATTCATTCAAAAACACATTTGTAAGTATTCAGTCAATATTAACCAATTACAAACTGGAATATATAATAGTGCTGAAAATGGCAAGTATTCAAGCTTTACCACTTATATTCCTTTATTCATAGTTTATTTTATTTAGCTTCTTTTTGCAAACAAATGGTCAGCTGTTGATATACACAGATGAACCAAAACATTATGACCCATCATGAATGATGCAAATAACACTGATTATCTCGTAGCGCCGGCACATGTCTAGGTCTGGGATATATTAGACGGTAATCAAACAGTTGGTTCTTATTGTCTATGTATTCAAGGTCAACAAAAGCTATTCTGTCTGGTCTGAACCAAAAGAAGGGCTACTTGGCACAAGTCACAGAAAATTTTTAATGAGGGTTACCGGAAGAATGGGTCAAAGCACACAGTGCCTTGCACCCTGCTGCGTATGGGGCTATGTAGCTGCATTGTAAACGGATCTTGGCGCAATAGGAAGAAAGTCCCGAGTGTACATATGTTTATGCATAAATAGACTAACTAATGTAAACATTGACTTGATCAGTTTCAAATCATATAATTTGAATGGATTAATACACTTATCTATGGAATAGCCAATCAGCCATGACATTAAAGTCACTGAAAGGTGAGGTGAATAACATTGATTATCTTGTTACAATGACACCTGTCAAGGGGTGGGATATATTAGGCAGCAAGTGAACCGTCAGTTCTCAAGGGAAAAATGGGCAAGCATAAGGATCTGAGTGGCTTTGACAATGGCCAAATTGTGATTGCTACAGTTGCAATCAAAATTATTCAACTCCCATTGCAAATCAGGTTTACTGTCAAAATTTACAGACTTTCAGCTATTTGCAATGAACAAATCAGACAAATTTTTTGATTTGACAAAACTTTGACACATACCACCTACAACAATGTTTAGGTAGGTGGTATGTGTCAACGTAACATCCACATGAATTCCAGGATCCAATGCTTCCCAACAGAGCATTGCACAGAGCATCACACTACCTCTGCTGGCTTGCCTTCTTCCTTGTTTGAGGAACATGACAAAGAGTTCAAGGTATTGACTTGGCTTCCAAATTCCCCAGATCCTGAGTGCCACTCAGGGGTATAATGTAACATTATGTATAATAATTACATATAATATTATAAAGAATATACATTATGAAATATTTTCACTTGCATAGAATTAAGTCAAAATAACTTCCACTTCTGTCTTTCAGCGTTTAATAATCAATTATGAAAATCGTTGTCAACGAATCTCATTATTGATTAGTTGGTCTGCGCACGGCACTCACTACGTTACTTCTGTTCCGAAAACACACTTCAGAGAATAAATACTAAAGTTGTGTCCCAAATGAAGTACTATACACTTACACTATGCATTACATACTCCACCGTCTAGTGTGTGAATTTTAGAAAAGCAATATCATCTCAAATAGAACACGGGTTTTTTATTAACCGGAAGTATAAGCCGCTTCCTAGTCGACGGCACATGACATCATACGCACATAATGCTTCGCCACTAGCTTTAGCCTAATACCCAGAGTCACTGACAATAACTTTCTTCAGTTTACTGTTTATTTACCTTTCATTTCCAACATGACCTCAGTCACCATCAGAGGGAGGCAAAATCGTCACGTGACTGAGAAAGAAAGTCCTCTAAGGCAGGGGGGCATTTTATATTAAACACTGCCTAGATCAAACAATGATGCACAAGCACAAAGTTAGGTTTATATCCAAAATGCTCCACTGTGTGCAAGGCGCAGGGGAAACTGGTACAAGCTGCTTAAATGGTTTCATTTAATTTAAGTTTATTGTATATATGGTGTATTTGCGCACTTGCAGTGTAAATTCTGTAGTTTATTACAATGGAAGTGATCTATTAGTAACGAGGCTGCGTTGCTCCTCACGCGCGGTATTGAAGCGGTGATACACAGTGTAGCACAGAAGATCTGTAATGTCTAAGCAAAACACTATGATCAAAAGTAAATAGAGGTAAAACAATATTCTTAAAGGCAGCGAGTAACAGAAACCACAAGGTGCAGTGAAAGGGAGTTTTTATTATTAATTTAGGACTGAAGTTTAATTCAGTGCTTTTTGTGCATCCATAAAAAATAATTCACAAATACTTATAAACTAAAATAAATAATATATATATTATTTATTTATTTTAGTTTATATTATATATAAGTATTTATGCATTATTGTTTATGGATGCACAAAAAGCACAGAATTAAACTACAGTCCTAAATTAATAATATATATTCTGGTGTGTATGTGTATTGGGTTCTTTTCTGTTTTGGATAAACAGTTGTGCAAAGTTTTAGTCTGAAGTTTATATCTGTAACACTCAGTTTGTGGATTTTATTTTAAATAAACAAAATAATGGTACTTAAAGTTTGCCCCCCACCCCAATCCGATTAAAAATAATCAGCTAACTAATCAATTATGACAATAATCGTTAGTTGCAGCCCTACTGCACACTTTAATTTTTATGGAGTTTTATGGCGTCACTATAAGCAAATGAGCTGTGTCTGGAACACGCTTTGCATTTTATGGGTGATCATCCTACGACATTAAAAATTACAAAATTCTGTCCTAGCCTCCAAATTCTAAATCTGATCAAACATCTATGGGATGTGCTGGAACAAGAAGTCCAATAATCGGGGCTCCACCTTGCAACTTTCAGAACTTAATGTATCTGCTGCTAATGGCCAGATACCACAAGGCACCTTTAGAGGTCTTGTATAACCCATGCCTTGGCAAGTCAGAGCTGTTTTGACAGCAAGGGGAGGGCAAATAGCATATTAGGCAGGTGGTCATAATGTTTTGGGTACTTTGTGTACATTCCAGTGCATATATATGCAACAGGAGATAAGTGATAAAGGCACCTGTTGGTGGGAAGCCACAGCATTGCAGAAATTGCTGAGCAGATACTGAGTGTTTCCCAGGTTTCCATAGGTGCACCCTTGAGCCGCTCGATCTCCCAGCTCCTTAAGAATGCACAAATTCTCCCTGTAATAGAACACTGACTGTCAGAAAAAAATGGCAATGAAACTATCAACCGATAGTTTTTTAAATTTATACTGAATGAAAACACTCAAAGTAAAATATTGCTGAATTTTATTACAAAAATAAACAGTACTGACTGTACCATGAAAATGTACTGTACTGTTTTAAAAAATCAAATAACTATATAAATATTAATATATATTAACTATTAAAAATATTAAAGTAAATAAAAGATCGACATCCAAACTGAAACAAATAGTAACACTCCTAATTACAAATAAAAATAGAGATATCCAAAATGAATTAAAAAACACTTCAAATCACAACAAAATTTGTCAGTGATAGTTTTTATTTTACCTCTAGGGGCCACCCTCATACTGTATAATGACAATGGATGCAGCCGTGAAAAATTTTCGTTGTGGAAAACCAATCAATCGGTAGACTTCTACCGTCTAGCATTCAGAAAGTGCCAACAAATCAAAAATCTCATAGATACAAAAGTTTGTCTGATATTGATATTAACATTAATAAAATTTTAAAACATACAAAACACACTAACTCGTAATACTCTGCTGCTTTTTTAAGTGCTGCGGTGACCTCCTTTGGGAACTTTCCAGGTTCTGAGTCATTGCAACTGACACTCTTTCCTTTAGCATGGTACACATTCCCAAAGTTATATAGAGCTCTGGCTTGTCCCACCTGCCGCACACACAAGATAGACAGCAACAAAGATCACATCTACATTTGAACACATTTTACACATATAATAAAAGACAGTTCATTAGTGCTGTAACAATTAGTCTGAAAAATCTATAATGTCGATTATGAAAAATGATCAACATGTATTTTTATATATTCGACTAGTTATTTAGATAACTAGTAGAAGAAATTCAAGAGTGCACAGGACTCTACCCCCCATTTAGAATGTAATGCAATATTGAAAATGCTGGAGGCAGCAGCAGCACTGTTACTGCAGCACAACACAGCACTGTGCAAATGCTTTCAGGCTGAGGTGGTTTTAGAGAATACAAAAAAACCCTTCCTCGTACTTTTAATGAGAGAAGAATTTAAATGGCAAATGTAAAAAAAAATAAGTTTTACAAAAATTTTTTTAATAAAAGCACAAAACAATGCAGTCTGTGCAAAGCAGAGATGTCCTTCATAGCTGCACAGATGTTTAAAACAAAAGCAGCTGAGAGTACCTGCTTGGTGAGTGATATGTATAGCAATGTCATGTAATAAGATCGGGTAAAACAGCAGAATCTAACTTTTTTTTTTTATTTAAAATGAGCAATAATCTTTTATTGAGCACATAACATAAAAAAAAAATTACGTGTTCAAAAGTGTTTCCTGAACTTACCCCGATTTACAATGGTAAGCTTATAATAATGAGCTGTCGGGTACGATTTCGCTGGAAACATCAGTTTTACGTCATTTTCGTGACCTTTGACATCACCATGCCTTTGTGTGGTTACCTCACATCCATAAACAGAAAGAAGAGCCGGCTACTATATTGCATGTGTGGGGGCTGAGGATGGTTGTGTTTGCAGCTCGTCCTTACAAGAGTTGCTTAGAATTTTAAACTTGTCATCTAGATGGCTGCTTTTAATCTGGATAGTTCTAAACACAATCATCGTTCACATCTAGGGAATCAGCTGTTCACCAAGAAACCTCAAACTGCAGAGAGCCTGCAGTTAAAAAGGGGAACGCGGGAGAGCCCGTGCTAAAACAAGAATAAATATTGCCATGGGTTTTGAAAGAGATCTGAAGGGAATGAAGACTGATGCAGAAATGGCTTTTGTCAGGTAAGACATTTCAGTGGCTCAGTAGGTAGCTATCTATCATTAGCACACTTATTCACTTGATTGAGCCATGTATCGAGTTTCCGAAGTTTTTTTTTTGTTTTTTTTTGTTTTGCTATGATCAGTGTCATAAATTGCACTTAGTTTCTACTAGCTAAGAGACAGCAACTCACCTCTAATCCAAGAAAACCATATCCGCTGCCACCTCTGTTATCAAGTATTGGAGCAAATATACAACCTATACAAATACCTTAAACCATCATATTCATCTGCGCAGAGGAGCAGTGCTGAAGCACAACCCACATTTAAAAAACTAAATAAAATAACTCTACAAATAACTTGCAGTTTTATGTTTCAAACAGAGATGGTGATAGAGAGGCAAAAGTTCAGTACTGCAGCTATTTAATGTCAAATTAATTTAATATAAAATTTTTAGTCTATATAGTTTTGGCTTGGTAAGATTAATGATGGTGAATATTGGAGCAGTTTAGATAGAGATGTAGAGAGAAAGATCCATTTAAATCAATACATTTGTTAAATGTTTCTTGTGTAATTGTCAAAAAAAGTCCTTATTTGTAATTTAAATTTGTTGTTGATTTTGGAACGTAATAATCATTAGTTCTAGTTGAGAAAGTCAGTAGAGTAACAAGAAGCTAAATCGTTCCTCATTTTTTTCAATGGCAAGATATTTACAGCCATTCTCATTTATAAGCCACATTTAAAATGATTAATCATTTATTTGTCAATTCATTTACATAAATAATTATCAATTAATATATTCTTTATATGCAGTTCTACAATTTATACATGGGTAGTAAATCTAACATTTTCACACAAGTCCTAAAAGTTAAGATAATCCAATATAAAAATGAGAAAAATATTATATTTAGTCATTTATTTATTGAGGAAAATGATCCAATATTACATATCTGTGAGTGGTAAAAGAATGTGAACCTTTGCTTTCAATATCTGGTGTGACCCCTTGTGCAGCAATAATTGCAACTAAACATTTCTGATAACTGTTGATCAGTCCTGCATGTAGGCTTGGAGGAATTTTATCCCATTCTTCTGTGTAGAACAGCTTAAACTCCTGGATGTTGGTGGTTTTCCTCACATGAACTGCTTCAGGTCCTTCCATAACATTTCTATAGGATTAAAGTCAGGACTTTGACTTGGCCATTCTAAAACATTAACTTTATTCTCTTTAGAGATGCCGTGATACACTTTCACAAACATATGTTGTAAAGATCAGACTTTGATAGATCCCACTTCTTTAAATAAAACAGGGTGCTCACACTACTGATTGTTACAGATACATAATACTGGATCATTTTCCCTCAATAAATACATGTGTATGTATAATTTTTTTCCCTCATTTGTTTAATTGGGTTCTCTTTATCTACTTTTAAGAAAATCTGATGATGTTTTAGGTCATATGTATGCAGATGTATAGAACATTCTAAAAAGAGTTCACAAACTTCAAGCACTACCGTACATTCTCTCTCTCCCATGCACAAAATCTACACACACACACACACACACACACACACACACAATGGAAGAGGTATATACACAAGACATTTGCATTTTTACAGTAACATGGTATTCAGTGGAGGTGTGATCTGCTAACCTTATCCCCAACATCTATGCAGATGTCCAGATGCCTCTGGCAGAAAATTACTGCTTCATCAAAACGCCCCAACACCTTTAATGTGTTCCCCAGATTGCCGCTGGCTTTGGCTTCACCAAGCAGGTCCCCTGTCGTCCTGAAAAGGAATTCAAAATATGGAACTTAAAATTGTGTCTTTTTACCAGTAAAACTGATCAATTTACACTTTCAAAAAACAAAAACAATAACAAACAACAAAAAAAACAATGTTCTTGTATATGAACAAGTATGAGAATTTGTTGATGGTTGGTGCATTAATTCTACATTCAACATTGCTAATTCTACGCCGCACTCTATCCCCTTTACCAGTAATAAAGTACTCCATAATGGAAAAGCAGTGGTTATTCTGGTTATACTGTGTCTAAGTTTTTTATTCTTTGAAAAACAGACTGCATTTTTGTTCACAGAAGAGTAATCTGGCTACACTGGGGGTTTGTGATCTCAAACTGAGTTGAGGGCAGAGTGAAGGGCTGTAGGGGAATGGCTATAAAATGACTCCCAAGAGGCCCATCCAAACACAAACAAGCATTTCAGATCAGATAGGAATTTTCCAAATTAGATTTCTCAGCCACATAATACACTTGAGAACAAATTCAAGCGAGAACAAAAGCGAAGCTGCTGAGTGAACAACTGACTACAACAGGTGTAAAAAGTGATACCAGGAACTAATTGTTTCGCACTCCAGGATGTGCTATTAAAGGAAAATAATCATCAACAGAATGGTGTGATGCAGCCCACCATGAGACCAAGCATATTATAATGGTACCATGATTGTTTGTGGCAAATACATTTATCATCATTTGCCGTCTAATTGACCCAGCTCATCTAATGTAGCCTGTGTTGTGCCGCCACACCTGAGATCCCAGAAATCCTAGAGTAAGATGTCCTTGGTAACAGCATGTCAGTAGCAACTCAATGTTTCTTACAGCTCTACACAGCATCCACAATTATTGTGGTAATTAGTGTTCCTCAGGATTAATTTTACTGCTGAAAAGATACAACACTATGAGTGAATCTGAAACTTTATTTCACATCAAAACTGAATGTTTACCAAAAAAAAGTGAGATTTGTCTTTCTCCAAGAAAAATATTAGTGTGTATTGGGCAACTAAATAGAGCTGCAACAACTAATCGATGAAATCAATAATAATCGATTATGAAAATCATTGTTAATGAATCTCATTATCGATTAGCTGGTCTGCATACGGCATGGGGTTACTTCTGTTCTGAAAACACGCATCGGAGTACATACCAGTTGTGTCCCAAATGATTCTACCATCTAGTGTATGACAGACTAGTTCGCAGTCATAATAATCTTTTTTCTCCCTCTCTCCTTTCGCCGAGCCCCACATGAATTTATGGAGATACTAGAGATCCAGATCCTTTCTGCCTCTGGATGGAGCTCAAATCTTCTCTAATTCCAGACTGCTGGACTACGGCTGCTCCTAAGGCCATACAGACTTCATATAAATCCATAATGAACTTTTTCACACTATCTGTTGTTACCCAGATGAGGATGGGTTCCCTTCTGAGTCGGGTTCCTCTCAAGGTTTCTTCCTCTTAAAACATCTTAGGGAGTTTTTCCTTGCCACCGTCGCCACTCAGTGGCTTGCTCAGTTGGGATAAATTCGCACCTTTAATATCTGTATACCATGTTGATATTTCTGTAAAGCTGCTTTGAGACAATGTCTATTGTAAAAAGCGCTATACAAATAAAATTGAATTGAATAAAATTGAATTGAATAGTGTATGAATTTTAGAAGGGTAGTATTGTCTCAAACGGAACACTAACGGTTTTTGTATTAACCAGAAGTATATACTGGTTCCCAGTTGATGGCATGTGATGTCAAACAAATGTAATGGGACGCTGCTAGCTTTAGCAGAATACCCAGAGTCAACAACAATGATTTTCTTCTGGTTACTGTTTATGTCATCCATCCATCCATCCATCTTCAACCGCTTACTCCTTTTCAGGGTCGCGGGGGAACCTGGAGCCTATCCCAGGAAGCATCGGGCACAAGGCGGGGTACACCCTGGACAGGGTGCCAGTCCATCACAGGGCACAATCACATACACACTCACACACCCATTCATACACTACGGACACTTTAGACACGCCAATCAGCCTACCATGCATGTCTTTGGACTGGGGGAGGAAACCGGAGCACCCGGAGGAAACCCCCGCATCACGGAGAGAACATGCAAACTCCGCACACACATGGCCCCGGCGGGAATCGAACCCCGGAGGTGTGAGGCAAACGTGCTAACCACTAAGCCACCGTGTGCCCCTACTGTTTATGTCAGCGTTACCTTTTACAGATAGGAGCTTATGTAGAACGGAAGCACGACAGTGATGCACGAGCACAAACTTGTGCTTATATCCACTGTGCAAGGGATGGGGGAAACTGGTATGAGTTGCTTAAAAGGTTTAGTTTAATTCAAGTTTATTATCGTTATATGCTGTATTTGCGTGCTTGCAGAGTAAATTCTGTCATTTATTATAACGAAGCCGTGTTGCTCACCTCTTGCAATGTAGATGCGGTGATAAACAGTGTAGTGCAAGTAACATCTGTAATGTCTAATTAAAACTGTATGATCAAAGTTAACATAAGTAAAACAATATGCCTAAAGACAGTGAGTAACAGAAACCATAAGGTGCAGTGAAAGTGAGATTTTAATATTAATTATGAATTTAGGACTGTAGTTTAATTATCAGTGCTTTTTTGTGCATCCATAAAAAAAAAATGCATAAATACTAGGGCTGCTTTGTCATGTAATGAGTTTAGGAGATGGGCAGACAAATCCAAATCTAAATCGTGGTAAGAAAAAGCAAGCGAGGAGTCAGGCGATCAGCAAACGGCCATTAACTGGGCTAGACAAGAATCGAGACACGAGAACAAGAACAGGATCAAAATCATGAAACAAAAAACGAGGATAAATGGCTTAGAACGGGTCTGGCAGAAAACACAAACACTCACAATACTTCGCCTTGAACAAAGACACACGAGGGGTTAAAATACTTAACGTAATCAACGGTAAAACAAAAACAGCTGTGAATAATAACAACACATGAGGGAGACATCCAATAACATAACAGGGGCAGAGACAAGACATAAAGCATAACAAAACACATGTAGAAAGTAAAGAAAGTCAAGGTCACTGAAAAACCTCAAAAGCGAGTGCTGTTGTGCTTCAGACATTTGAGCGCGCTGCTCACTCCAGCTTTCAGCACGAGAGGAAATCCATGACAGAGTACCCCCGAAGGGTGCTTCACCCGAAAAACAAGGGCGCTTCACCACCCCCCGGCGGTCCTGGCCCTCTGGGCAAAATATTCACATAGCCCCCAAGGACCTACATTGTCCAACAAATAGCTGGTTCCTCAAGGAGCTGAGGAGCAGACATGAGGCTAGAGCAAGAATGCTAGGGCTGTTAGGCATGAACCAGGCTTGGGAAGCTATGTCATCAGCTTCAGATGTGAGCAGAACTTGGTGGGCTGTCCCATCGGCCTTAGGTACGTCAGGTTGTGTCATCGGCCTCAGGCGTGAGCAAAGCTTAGCTGACCGTCTCGTCTGCCTACGCCTGGAACATGCTGTTGGAGGCTGTCTTGTCGGCCTCCGCCTGGAACATGCCGTGGGAGGCCGTCTCGTCGGCACCCGCCTGGAACATGGCATGGGAGGCCATCACGTCGGCCTCCAGCTGGAACATGGCGTAGGAGGCCGTCTCATCGGCCTCTGCCTTTAACATGGCGTGGGAGGCCGTCTCGTCAGCCTCCGACTGGAACACGTCGTGGGAGGCCGTCTGACTGGAACATGGCGTGGGAGGCCGTCTCGTTGGCCTCCGAATGGAACATGGCGTGGGAGGCCATCTCATCGGCCTCCGACTGGAACATGGCATCTAAGGTTGCCTTGTTGACCTCTAGCAGGAGCATGGCAGGATAGACCACTTAATTGGTCTCGCACTGGGGCTCAGGTGATTAGGTGGTGAGTTGGGTCAAGGGGTGGGGGAAGATTCTGGACAGACCTGGAAAGCCCAAACGGGTAGTGCGGGTGAACTGGGAACGTCTGGGGGAGGCCCCTGTCCGCGAGACCTTCAGCTCACACCTACGGCGTAGTTTTTCTGGCACCCCGTGCAGGTTGGGGGCATTGAACCTGAGTGGGCAATGTTCAAAGCCTCCTGAGCTGAAGCTGCGGTGGAGAGCTGTGGTCTCAAGGTCTTAGGTGCCTCAAGGGTCGGTCCATCCGGTCTACATGTGTTTTGTGGATTTGGAGAAGGTATATGACCGGGTCCCCAGGGGTTTACTGTGGGAGGTGCTGAGGGAGTATGGGGTGAGGGGTCGGACTCATTCCAGGTGGGGGTTGGTCTCCGCCAGGGCTGCGCTTTGTCACCAATCCTGTTTGTGATATTCATGGACAGGATATCGAGGCGTACTCATGGTGGGGAGGGGTTGCGGTTTGGTGACCTGATGATCTGATTGCCGCTTTTTGCAGATGATGTGGTCCGGATGGCGTTATCGGTCCGTGACCTCCAGCACTCACTGGATCGGTTCGCAGCTGAGTGTGAAGTGGCTGGGATGAGGATTAGCACCTCTAAATCTGAGGCCATGGTTCTCAGCAGGAAACCGATGGAGTGCCTACTCCGGGTGGGGAACGAGTACTTAACCCAAGTGACGGAGTTCAAGTACCTCGGGGTCTTGTTCACGAGTGAGGGGACATGCGAGCGGGAGATTGGCCGGAGAATCGGAGCAGCAGGAGCAGTATTGCAATCGCTTTACCGCACCGTTGTGATGAAAAGAGAGCTGAGCCGGAAGGCAAAGCTCGCGATCTACCAGGCAATCTTCATTCCTACCCTCACCTGTGGTCATGAAGGCTCAGTAGTGACCAAAAGAACTAGATCGCGGGTAGAAGCGGCTGAAATGGGTTTTCTCAGGAGGGTGGCTGGCCTCTCCCTTAGAGATAGGGTGAGAAGCTCGGTTATCCAAGAGGAACTCAGAGTAGAGCCACTGCTCCTTTGAGTTGAAAGGAGCCAGTTGAGGTGGTTCGGGCACCTGGTAAGGATGCCCCCTGGGCGCCTCCCTAGGGAGGTGTTCCAGGCATGTACAGCTGGGAGGAGACCTCGGGGAAGACCCAGGACCAGGTGGAGAGATTATATCGCCACACTGGCCTGGGAACACCTCGGGATCCCCCAGTCAGAGCTGGTTAATGTGTCTCGGGAAAGGGAAGTTTGGGGTCCCCTGCTGGAGCTGCTGCCCCCGCGACCCGATAACAGATAAGCGGTTGAGGAGGGATGGATGGAATTCTAAATTTCCGATACTAAATTATTCAGAGTGATATCGGCCGATACGATAGTTACGCCTTCTTTTAAATTAATAATAATTAATTCCACAATTCTGAAGGAAATGCGAATAAAAACTTTATTCTCTCCATTACAAAAAGCTGTTTCACAGTAAATGGTCTCAAACAGAAAACACATTACTCTAAATAACTAACACATTAAATAATTTCTGAAGATTAAATTAAGATTTCTTAACTTATTGAATGTTATTAATTCATATTAACATTGACTGAATTCTAAAAAACCTCCTGTTAGTCTCACATTCATTCACCACAAACAAAAGCATTTCTACTTCATCACTGACAACAAGCTGGTAACATATAATATAAACTTTTTATATATATTGACATTAACTGGATATGAAATACACTACAAATATTTTAATATTTATATTTTTCTGTGCAATATATACACTTTTTTGTCAACTCATCTTCATTTAAATCTTTCAATGGTGTGCTGCCGCTTTAATTCAGCACAAGCAGCATGACAAAAAAAATTAAAATAAATAAAAAATTAGACTTGACGCCGAAACCCACTCTTCACTTCTGCTCACTTCCGGTGTAAAATTTTAGCAGTGCAGTATTCATGCAAGTATTTATGCATTATTTTTATGCATGCACGCACAAAAAAGCACTGATAATTAAACTGCAGTGCTAAATGAATAATAAAATCACACTTTTCACTGCACCTTGTGGTTTCTGTTACTCACTGCCTTTGGGTATATTGTTTTACTTATGTTCACTTTGATCGCACTGTTTTAATTTAACATTACAGATTTTACTTGTGCTACACTGTTTATCAATGTGTCTACATTACAAGTAAGGAGTAACATGGCCTCATTACTAACAGATCACTTTCGGTATAATAAATGACAGAAATTACACTGCAAGCGTGTAAATACAGCATATAATGACAATAAACTTGAATTAAACTAAACCTTTTAAGCAATTCGCACCAGTTTTCCCCAACCCCTTGAACAGTGGTGCATTTTGGATATAAAAATAAGCTTGTGCTTGTGCACAACTGTCATGCTTCATTGCTACACAAGCTCCGCTGTGTAAAGTTTGCATGTTACAATCTTCTTCGAGGCATTTAATATAAAATGCTCCCACGCTTAGAGGACTTGGAGGTCGCACACTTTTTTCCACTGTCACTTGACGATTACGCCTCCTTCTGATGGTGATTGAGGTCATGTTCTGCATAAAAGGTAACACTGACAAACAGTAAACAAGAAATTTATTGTTGACTCTGTGTATTCCGACAAACCTAGCGTCAGCGCATTACGTGCGTTTGACTGGGAAACGGCTTATATTTACGGTTAATAAAAAAACAGTAGTGTTCCATTTCAGATGATACTACCATTCTAAAATTCATACACTAGACAGTAAGTACATAGTGCATACTGTAAGTGTATAGTACGTCATTTGAAATACAACTTTAATGAATCACACGAATATGAATCACATAAAAATGAATCACATGTAAATGAATCACATGTAAATGAATCATATGAAAATGAATAAATAAATTAAAATGTGAAATACAACTTTAGTATTTACTCTCCGATGCATGTTTTCGGAACAGAAGTAACACAGTGAGTAAATGTGCCGTGCTGCGCACAGACCAACTAATCGATAATGAGATTCATTGACAACGATTTTCATAATTGATTATTATCGAGTTTATAGATTTGTTGTTGCAGCTCTAATAAATACTTATACATAAAATAAACTAAGTTTATTTAAAGTTTTAGTCTATATTTAGTTTATACTTGTAAAGCTCAGTTTGTGGATTATTTTAAACACACACAAAAAAATGGTATTGAATGTTTGGGGTCCAGCCCCCACAATCCGATTAATCGAAAGAAAGAAAACAAATTAAATAAATGATTAAACAATTATGAAAATAATCATTAGTTGCAGCCCTACAACTAAATAAATTATCTTTCTCTCCACTTACTTTAAAACTTAACAATAAATGACAATGACTATGTTTACATGGACAGCAGTAATCTAATTATTGACCTTACTCTGAGTAAGATAACAATGTGATTGAGGTGTTTACATGAGTCGCGTTTAGAATACTCCTGTCATGTACCCGTTTTACATGTTTTAGAACATAATTAGATTAACAGCCCGCGTCATTACATCACCGCGCCACGCTGTCCCACCAGAACTTCACGTATCAACATACAGTTCGTCTTCGTTATGGTACCGTATACAGTTTTGGGTGTTTTTATTTATTTTTTACGAACGCTTTAAGTGCAGTTAATTATTTGTCATGCTGTGCGTGCAAATAGACAACTGCTTGAAGCCGTGGACTATGTCCCAAACTGCGCACTTACCGTCTATATAGTAGCCGAGAAACGTATTTTTCCCTACTACAGGCCTATAGTAGGCATGTATGCGGTTTGGGACACAGCCGAACTCTCTTGTTGGCCGTAAAACGTAAAACTGCCGTGTGTGATCGTGTCCTGTCGCAAAATGCGGTGAAAACTCTCACACGACGTTCATAATGTGATTAAGGTGTTTACATGTCTGTAATACACGTCCATAATGCGACTAAAACAGGAGTACTCCACATGTCTTAATTCGATTATTGCTTACTTCGAGTATGACCTTAATTAGATTAAGGTAATTAAAAATTGCTGTTTACATGGTAGTTTCTTAATTAGAGTATGGTCTTAATCGGGTTAAGAATGGATAATTGTTGTCCATGTAAACGCACTGAATGTTTAACAACTAACTAATATAAAATAACAATTAACAAATAATGCTTTTGGCCTTTCACAAATATTCACTACAGTCACCCTTCTTTTCAATAACTGTTTCTTGATTTGTTCACAACCAATTTCAGCTGAAGCAGCCACCACAGCCTCACAGATGATGTTCAAAGAGGTATATTGTCTTCCCCCATTGAAAATCTCATGTTTGCAAAGAGCCCACAAGTTCTCAATTGGATTTAAATCAGATAAGGAAGGGAGCCAGGACATTATTCAGTCAATTTTGAAACCATTTCTGGCTAACCAAGCAGTGGAGTACTTAGACACACGTGATGGAGCATTGTCCTACATAAAAATCAGTCTTCTTGAATGCTGCTGACTTCCTCCTATGTTTGATGAAAGTATCTTCTATAACCTGGCAGTAGTTTTGGAAGTTGATTTTCTGTCCATCTTCAACAAAAAAGGTCCAACTAGCTCATCCTTAATTATAGTTGCCCACACCATTATCCCGCCCCCACTTTACAAGTGCCTGACTTGAACTGGTGCCCTATGTTCATTAGTGATCCAACCATGGGCCCATCTGGTCACTCTCATCTCATCTGTCCTTAAAATCAGTCTCTCAGTCTCCTATTTCTTGGCCCAATCTTGATAATTCAACTTATGACTCTTATTAAGTGGGGGTCTTGATTACTTTAACAATGCGTCTATGCACATTGTACTTTGGGAGAATCCAGGTAGGTTGCATTTCTGGAAAATTGTGGCACTGGAGGCTAAGCGTTTGCTTACACTTGGTTTCAAATTCCTAAGAGTTCATTTCACAGAAAACCTCACCTGGTCATTCCAGATCTCTCATCTTATAATAAAAGCGCAGCGCCTCCATTTTCTAAGGAGATTAAGAAGTCAAACTGTCTCCCCAGGTCCTGACCAATTTCTACAGATGCACAACCGGAGGAGAGCATACCAACAACCTGCTTCATAGTCTAGTATGACAGCTCTACTATCACTGACTGCAAGGCCCTTCATCTAAAATTTAAATAAAATCTACACACCCCTGTTAAAATTGCAGGGCTTTGTGAAATGAAACAATAAAACCAAGATAAATCATGTTAGATCTTTTTCCACTTTTAATGTAATATAGCAACCAACAAAATTCAAGTGAATTTTGAATGGGGCTCTTGTCAAGATAAAGGGAATTATGGATAGATCCAAATACCAATATCTTTTCGCACAAAACCTGTAGACCTTTGTTAAACAGCTGAAGATAAAAAAAAACCTGCCACATTCCCGCATGAAAATGACACAAAACACAATCCAAGTCAACAAAAGAATGGCTTTAGAAGGTAAACATTTTGGAATGTCCCAGTCAAGTGCCCAAATCTAAATCCTATCAAAAACCTGTAAAATAACTTGACAAAGGCTGTGCACAGGAGATCCCCTCACAATTTGATTGATCTGAGGCATTTTTGCAACGACGTGAAATAAAATTGGCAAATCAAATGTGCTAATTTGGTAGATTTTTTTTCTCAAAAAGACTGAGTGCTATATTACAAGCAAAATGTGCTAAACAAAGTTTAAGTTAAGGCAGGGGTCTTCAATCATATGCAGATAGGGCTGACGTGACTGCAGACTTTCATAACAGCCTCCATAACAATTGGAGGCACACTTAATAGTTGGATGCTTGATGGTTGGAGACTGTGGAAGCGGCGGCATGTTTGAGCTGCAAACAGAGAGGTGGAGGCTTGAAATTATTGTCACCATGCTTTTCAACACACTTGCCAAAACTCAACAAAAAACCAATCCAACAGAAAAGGGGCTGTTACTTCTCACCTGTGTCTTATTACCGTGTCTACTTATTTGTGTTTTTGTGCTTTCAATAACTCCTGTAACTGGCAAGAGAGAGAGAGTGTGTGTCATATCTGGCGGAGCATGCAAGAACCTTGAACTTGAACTGGATGAAAGCCGTGAGCTAGTGATGGCCACTTTTCTGTTGAGTTTTGAAGAGTGTGCTAAAAAGCATGGTGACAAATGCGAGCACCGAGCTGCTGACATTCCACCTGCCTCCCACCGCCATGGAAGCCTCCCCAGCTACTTGATCTGCATCATGTGCAGCAGCTGTACTTTGAAGCGATTCGAGGCCGAGAGCTGGCGGGCACTATAGAAGCTACTGTACATGTGCCTCTTAACAAGATGGCCTCCATGGACAATCTGGAGGCTTTCTTGGAGCTTTTTGAGTGTGCAGCAGGTGTGCAAGTATGGCCAGAGAAGGAACAGGCTCTGATACTCGTCCACCTTGTTAACAGGGAGAAGCCCAGCTTGCTGCCCAGCACCTGGAGTAGTTCTGCATCAAGAGGGTGATCTCGTAGCGTGTCTGCCGGACACCTTAGGAGTACTGCTTATGCCATCAGTTTCTACAGCTCCCCAAGGTCAGCCGCTCCTTTGCCTACTCACATCAGCTGAAGAACTCTTGTCGCCGGTGGTTGATGGTGGAGGAGCAGGACACAGAAAAGATAATTGAGCTCTTTGTACTGGAGCAATTCATTGCTTGACTCCTGACAGGAAAGGCGTAATGGGTCCAGTTCCACGGGCCCACGTCCCTGGACAAATTGTTCAGCTGGAGGAGGATCACTTGGCACTGGTCCCTGGTCCAGGCGTCCCTGGTTTTTCCTGTCCCTTCTCATTCCCTGGAATGACTCGATTTCCACATAGCTTTTTCTCCCCTGTGTCTCTAATGTTCCATGCTCAGTCTCTCTCTCCACTGCAGTAGCATCCCACGCCCACCAGAGCTGGGGCAAAATAATTTAATGTAAATTTTTTTAACAAAATATGAAAATTAAACTGGAAAAAAGCGTAATCAAATTAAATGTGTGTTGTTCACCAAACATCTAACAACATGCCTGTGGAGACACTAGCGTGGTTTAGCACTGTCTTGTGAATGGAGGGTGGAGCTGTGGGAAATGTCCTAATTATTGTTCTGCGTTGCAATGACCATAAGAGGGGGTAGATGAGCACCTCAAGAAAGAGAGCGAGGGAGCTGGAGAGAAGACAATTCTGTGTGTGTGTGTGTGAGCAAGATTAAAAGTTGCACTGCTGAAAAGAGAGTAAGGGAAAAGTGACAGCAAATAAAGCCACTGTGTGGATCACACCAAGTTTGCCTCTTGCATTTTTATACACATTTGTGCTGCCCCTCTGACCTTGCACAGTTGTTCTTGTCATCCATCGTCCGAGAGTGCATGTTCCCCCTTTAAACCTCTATAAAATTTCATACCAGTATTATCCCACATAACCGGTATAACCGGTATGACCATATACCGTGGCAAGCCTAATAATCAGAACTAAGTCCACCAAAGCATCAATGCGATTCAATGCTCTGGCCAAAGAGTTTGTGCTGGGGCCACGTCTTGACTCAGAGGAGGGCTTTGCCCCTACCTACAAACCTCCATGGGGTTTCCACTTGGGGACTTCCCCTTGAAACATATGCGTGATGAGTCTCTTCACTGCGCCTTTGACCAAATGAGAATAATGTTCGAATAAGAGAGGTGTTCAAATAATCCAGCCAGGACTTCTTCAGTTATTAAAGATAGGTTATATTAAATGAGGCATTGTCATTGGTATACAAGAGCCTTCAGGAAGTGTCATTCCATGCAGCTTATTATAATCCAATGAAAAGGCATCTACAACAGGATAACACACTCAACCGTCTAATGGCTTGTTTTTATTGGCCAGGCATTTGCGGCAACGTACTAATGAAAGAGGTATGGAGCTCATCGGGCCATTAGAGAGGTGCACACGGGGGTATCACTTTGTGTTAGTCAGAGTGGATTATACAGTGAGATATCCAGAAGCAATGCCTCTTCCAAACATCTCAGCACATAGTGTAGTGGACACACTTCTGATTAATCTCCCAAGTCGGGATCCTGAAAGAAATCCTGACTGACCAGGGCACATCCTTTATATCACACCCTTTGAGACCGGTACGAATTATTAGGGAATAAATCGTTTCGCATCAGTGTTTACCATCCGCAAACAGATGGGGTGGTTGAATGTTTTTATCAAACACTTAAAAATATGATCTGTAAGTTTGTTCACTATGATGCCTAGAAATGGGATAAGTGTCTTGAACCTTTGTTATTTGCAGTATGAGAGGTCCCCCAAGACTCTGCAGGGTTTTCCCAATTCAAGTTATTGTACGGGCGCAAGCCTCATGGCAAATTAGACATCATTATGGAAAATTGGGAGAAGGGATCTCTACAAAACTCTACACCTTAAGTCACCTAACCCAAGAAAATTTGCATCAGGCCCAAGAACTACAGTCCCAGCTGCAAAACAGGGTACTCAGCTATGGGAATTTCATTATATAAAATGAGATAAGGTACTCGTTTTACTACCAATGTCAAGTTCTAAATTACTCACAAATAGGCAAGGGCCCTTTCAGGTCACACGTCAGGTCTGAGAAGTCAACTATGAGGTCAAGCGAACGAATAGAGGTGATGCACATCCAATATATCACCTCAATATCCTAAAAATGTAAAGAGGCAGTTCCTGTGGCTCTAGCAATGGTGGTTCCCAAGAGGGAGGAGCTGGGACCAGAGGTAAGTCTAAAAAAAGTGCAGATCAATTCATTGTGGTTCCTTGTGGGGACCATTGTGCCAGAGAGCACAGGTTGCAAGGGGCATATTCCAATCTTGTCACATCAAGATTCCTCCAGGTGTGGTTGTAACAGTCCATCCTAGTTTCCTGAACAAAAAAACTGGTTTGGGATAAACTCAAGGCTATGCTCGACATGGGAGTAATCGAAGAGTTGCACAGTGATTGGAGCAGCACAGTGGTCTTGGTGCTCATTTTTGTATGGACTTTAGAAAAAACAATGCAGTGTCTAAATGTGACGCATACCCAATGCCACGCATTGATGAACTGCTCAATCGGTTAGACACAGCTCGCTTTTATTTGTCTGACTGGTAAATGCCCTTGACTCCAAACAATGGTCTTTTCTTTTTCACTCATTGCTTATTTAGATGACATGATTGGTTGCTCAATTTACAACACTTGAGAGCTGTTCTTGGGACAGGTAGGACTCGCAGTAATTCAAAAGAAGTGTACAATTGGACGGATAGAAGTACAGTATCTGGGTTTTCACGTGGGCCATGGGCAGATGTATCCCCAAAGTGATAAGACAGCAGTGACTGCAGCCTGCCCGAGACCCAAGACCAACTGATTTCACTAAAAAGGGAGCACCAGATCTGTTCCAGTAGATGGAGCTGTGCAAGCAGGCTTTTTGCCAGGTGAAAGTGGTTTTGTGTTGGGGCCCGCTGTTGCATTCTCCTAACTTTTCTCTACCTTTTGTTCTGCAGACTGACGCATTGGACAGAGAGCTGGTGGCCGTTTTGTCACAGGTGGTGAAGAGGGAGGGGTGCCCTGTGCTGTACATCAGCCGGAAGCTTTCAGCAATAGAGATAAGTACAGCATGATCCAGAAGGAGTGTCTGGTCATCACATGGGTGCTCCACAGACTCCGGCACTAGTTACTGGGGCACCCCTTTACCTTCTGATCATGCTCAAATGCTCAGTTTCCTTCCTTGAGATGCTTTGCCAGGCCTTTACTGCAGCTGCCTTCAGTTGCTGCTTGTTTGTGGGACTTTCTGCCCTCAATTATTTTCTTACCCAAGTGAAAAGCATGCTCAATTGGGTTGAGGTCATCGGCCATTTAAGAACGTTTAATTTATTTGCCTTAATAGAACAGAGTCTGTCTGTCTGTCTATCAATCAATCAAGCCCTTGGGTTGCTTCTGCAGTATGTTTTGGAAAGATCAGCACGTCATTTGGCTTGACCTCACTGAATGCGTATGGATCAGTGCCACATCAGCTCATCAACTACAACCACTGTGTTCTTCCACATGCCCAACATCATCGGGAGCCTGGTCTCAAATTACTTACAAGGACCTGCAGATGGGCTTTGCCCTCCAGGATTTCACCACCGGATGGCAGCAGTTGGATGTAGGAATTGCCATGGGATGCTCAATCTCAAAAAACAAATGTCCAGGTCCACATGGGCAGCAAGTGGAAAGCCCATGCTGAAGTTGATCTGGTAATTAGTAGGCTGAAGCACAAAGAGATCGTCAGCAGAGGCCAGAAAGGAAATATGGTTCTTAGGTGGGGAGAAGCTCTGCGGGTCTGGTCCAACGACAGCAGGAAAGAGATGAAGGAACTGGAAGTGTCTGAGATGACAAAGATGGAGTTTGAGTGCTATAAGATCAAGGCTGTAGCACAGGGACAACAGGGGACTGGACAACATATGAAGGTGCTCTTGGCAGAAACGGCAGCATGGCAGACCTGTGGAAAATCCCACAGGTAAGGCTTGGTTGTCTTATCAGGTCAACATACAACTCACTCCCCTGCCCACTGAATCTGCAGCAGTGGTTTGACCAGGAGGAATGCTACCCTCTGTAGCAGTCCAAATGCAAGCCTCCAGCACATCTTCTCAGGCTGCAAGACTGCACTCTCCCAAGGGTGCTACAGGTGGGGACACAATCAAGTACTGAGCAGATTGGCCGAGGTGCTGCAGAGATGTAGACAGGTCATAAGTAGTGGTCATCCTCCACCAGTGTGTTAGCACATCCAATTTATCAGAGAAGGTGGGGACAACACAAGTACCACGACAAGAGTTCCAACAATGATAGTGACTTTCACCCAGGACTGGAGAATAAGAGTCAACCTTGGCATGAAACTCCAGTTCCCTAGTGAGATCACCAATACAAGTCTCCACCCTGATATTGCGATATGGTCCAGCGGCGCCAAAAACCGTGCACCTCATCGAGCCATTTGTCGCATGGGAGGAAGGAATAGAAACTGCCCATGAGAGGAAGAGGCTGATGTACTCAGATCTCATCGCTGAGTGTAAGGAGGCTGGCTGGAGAACCATCACCTGGTAGAAGAAGGATGCTGTGGCTTTCTTGGAACATCAACTATTTGCCTCCTGAGGGATATGGGAGTAAATGGAGCAAATCAGCAGAAGGCCCGGAAAGATCTGGCTGAAGAGGCTTTGGCTCTCAATGAGGAAAAAGGAGAAGTGTTGGGGTAGTAACATCTAACCCGAGGTCTAGTTACAGGAGGTGGCAGGGAGACGTCCCTGCCACTGCTCCCCCACCAGGACACATTCAGGGGTTAAAGGAGCAAAACGTTGTTGAGCGGTGGGACCCAACTGACAACCCTACAGCTTACCTATGCCAAATGGCACCAGTGGCACAGAGCATGCATTAACGTTGGCCAGTGGGGCTTGATACAGCCTTAGTCACTGGGGAGGCCTGTATGGTTTTGGCTGCATTAGGCATGGTGGTAAGGTTGAAGGAAGAGTGGTTCTATGGGCACTTGGAGGAGGTGTGACAGGCAGTAATGCCAAAGCAATTCATCATTTACCTGTGTAATTAAAGGGTCATTATCAATCTGTACTGTGAAGAACTGTCCCATCAGTTTAGCAGCATTTGACTGAATCTGAGCGGAAACTATACCTCTATACACTTCAGAATTTATTCTGCTACTTTGATCAGCAGTCACATCATCAATAAACACCAGTTCCATTGGCGTCCATGCATTCCCATGCCATAACACCGTTTCCACATATTTGACAGATGATGTAGTATGTTTTGTATCATGAGACCTTCTTTTCCTTCTCAATACACTTCCTATCATTCAGGTACAAGTTAATCTTGCATCAGAACTGGTCAGACTTTGGCCTTTCTGTTCTTGAATGTTACCAGTGGCTTGTGTCTTGAGGTAAACTGTCTGTAGGTACATTCATGAAGGCATCTCTTGATTGTAGACTTTGACAATGATATGCCTACCTTCTCCAGAGTGTTCTTGACTTGGCTAGCTGTCAACGGGTTTTTCAACAAGGAAAGAGTTCTGCGATCATCCACTTTAGTTGTCTTCCGTGCCTGTCCGAACCCGTGCATTCCTTCATTTAAGACTGTACCAAATTGTTGTTTTGGCCATTCCTAAAGTTTCTGCTATCTCTCTGATAGTCTGTTTTGTTTTTTCAGCATAATGATGGCCTCCTTCACTTGCTTCAACACCTCTTTGGACCGCATATTGAAAGTTCCCATGATCAGCTACCAAATGCAAATTCAACACTTGGAATCAACCCCAGACATTTCATCTCCTTAATTTGCCATGAAATAATGAGGAAACAGGCCAAACCTGGCCATGAAACTGCTTGGCAGTCAACTATCCAATTACTTTTGAGCCTGTGAAAATGGACTGACACTGAAAAAATGGCTGAAATTCCTAAACGGTAAATGCAATATTTTTGTTAAACTTTTGATAATCAATTAATGACCAAATATTTCTTTGATTAATCAAATAATCTGATTTGGGAGGGGAAAAAATCTGTACCTTTTTTAGTTTATTTAAAATAAAATCCACAAACTGAGTTTTACGAATATAAACTTCAGATTAAAATTTAACATTTACACAACTGTTTGTCCAATTATACACACACACACACACACACACACACACACAATCCCTACATACATACATATATATTTTAGGGCTGCAACTAACGATTATTTCCATAATCAATCAGTTGGCGGATTATTCTTCATTTAATCGGATGGGGGCAAACTTTCAGTACCATTTTTTTTTTCGTTTATTTAAAATAGAATCCAAAAACTGAGTTTTACAAATATAAACTTAAGACTAAAACTTTACACAACAGTTTGTCCAATTATATAAGACTGACAAGAACCCAATACACACACACCAGAATATACATTATTGATTTAGGACTGTAGTTTAATTCCGTGGTTTTTTTTTTGCATTAATAAAAAGTAACACATAAATACTTATATAATATAAACACACACACACACACACACACATATATACATTATATATATATATATATATATATAGGACTGTAGAATTCTTGCTTTTTGTGTGCTTTTTGTGCATCCATAAAAAGTAATGCATAAATACTATATATATATATATATATATATATATATATATATATATATATATATATATAGGGATGCGCTGAAATGAAAATTCTTGGCCGAAGCCGAATATAATGAAAAACTTGGCCGAATACCGAACACGTTTTTCGCGCTTTTTCCATTTATTTTCGCCATTTTTTTCACCATTGCATAAATTAAATAGTCAAAATGTGCTTTTTACTTTTTTGTGTTGCTTTTCAAAGGAAAAAATCTATTACAAAAACAACAATTTCAAAATATTTATTTAACACTGAACATTTTTTTTCATTCCAGCAGGCATAGGCTACCAACAAGGCACAATATAACTTTAAATAAATAAATGAGTAAAATAAAAATATTTTGATGTGGTCATCTTTGAGCCCCCCTTGAATAGCCTATGTTAGGCCTATAACTGACTGCTGAAAGAATGTAACACTCTGTAGCCTACAACTAAAAAGTGCATTAAAAAGTGCATTGACAAGAGTGCAAAAAATGGTTCTATTCGGTTATATACGGCTGATTATATTCGGGATATATACCGCTCACGTCCCTGTACACCTCGTGGAGTATTATAGTAGATATAGTATAGTTAGATACATTGTTAATGTTATGCCCCTTGATAGATTTAGTTAGTTTAAACTATAGATTAGTTCATTTGGTCCCCGCTGGTTTTCCGCTCCCAGTCTATAGTACTAGTTCATGTTTCTTGTTTTGTGTTTTGACCCTGTTTTCTGTGACCATGACTTTGATTCCTGCTTTGCCCCTTTTATGCTTGTTTGCCGCTCGCCTGACCCTTTGCCTGTCTTGACTAAGTTTTTCGGATTACGATTTTGATTCGTCTGCCTGCCCTTAAATAAATATGTCTTTACCTGCTTCCGTACTCTATTCCCTTACGTCTCACGACCTGACAGAAACATGCTCCGGAACAGAAACAAAACAAACGCACATGTCCACAGTAAACATCCGAAGAGCACATAGCTCGTGCACGTAGCTCGTGCATGCGCGCGCCCCCTCATGAGGTCGTGACATTCGCGCGTCTCACTCTGGTTGCTAGGCTATTTGGTCATCAAACACATCATTGTTCGGTCAAATTTATTTGGCCTTTACACTTATTGTTAATTAATAATTTCGGTTACCGAACATTCGGTGCATCCCTAAAAAAATATATAAAAAATACTCAGTATTCAGTTCAATTCAATTTTGTCATCAATATATATATATATATATATATATATATATTGATGACAAAATTGAATTGAACTGAATACTGAGTTTTGGTTCAGTGCAACACTATTAATTAGTTAATTATTAAAATTTGAATCATTACAGTTAGTAATATAGGTGAAACATATACATAGAATATTACCTCTGATCAGTATAAAAAAGTATTTAAAAAAAATTTACCTGGTTAAAGTTAGGTCATGGTTGTGGAATTCCAGAGCCATGGTGTAGTCACACAGGTGGAAGTAGGCATTGCCTAGCTGACTATAGATGGCACTCAGCATCAACAGATCCTCTGTCCCCACCTGCATTGCTGCTTCAAAGAATGGTACCCCTGCACTGTAATCACCCTCTTTACATAGACGCTCTCCCTCCAGAGCCAGCTCCAGACAGGAGGCCTCCATCCTGCAGGGGAAGACCCAAAGATCATGAAGTACTATCATCAGCTGTGGGCCTTGAAAAAAATTTACACTGTGCTGTGCTGCTCACACTGCACAACTTACAATTTGTGAGCTACTGATTTCTGTACTGTGCACATTATACGAGCCAAGTACTAGGCTCACACACAACACAAACTCCCACCCGGAGAGTTCCCAGGCAAAGAGCGCCCGATTCCCCAAATCCTGCAAAAATTAACATGAGACCAGTCTGTCATGTCTACCTGCTCTATTTTAAGGGAAATGGAAAAAAAAAGACAAATGTGATTGAAGAGGAGAGTGGGCAGTGAGTATTGTTCTGCAAAGAAAAGGTACAGTGGGGGAAGTATGTATTGGAAGTGTCAACATTTTTTCAGTAAATATATTTCCAATGAAACTAGTCACATGAAATTTTCACCAGACATCAGTATTAACTAAGAAATCCACACATATAAAGAAATCCAAACATTAAAGTCCATAAATGAAGTTATCTGAAATAAAGAGGAATGACAGGAAATAAAAGAACACGCTAACATAAATTTATTTAATACTTAGTGGAGAAGCCTTTGTTTGTAATGACAGCTTCAAGACACTGGCTGTATGAAAAAATTAATCGGTCGCAGTATTCAGGTGCGATTTTGGCCCATACTTCTAAACATATTGTCTTAAAATCTTGTTCAATTGGATTTATAGTTCCTTCAATTATATGAAGTCTGGCAGTACAATGTGATGAAAAACAGCCTCATAGCACAATGTTTCAACCTCCAAACTTCACTGTTGGTGTAGTGTTTTTAGGGTAATGTACAGTGCCATTTCTTCTCCAAATATGGGGTGTAGTATGACAGCCAAAAAGTAAAATTTTGCTCTTGTCTGACCAGACTACACTCACCCAGTATTTCATAGGCTTGTCCAAACTTTAAATCAGCTTCAACATGCCTTTTCTTTAGTAAGGAAGTCTTGAGGGGTGAGCGTGCATAGAGGCCATGGCGGTGGAGTGCATTGCCTATTGTTTTCTCTGTGACAATTGTACCTGCTGCCTACAAGTGTTTCTGGAGCTCTTTTTGAGTGGACCTTGGCTCTTGGGCTACTCTTCTGACTATTCTTCTGATTCCCTGGTCAGACATCTTGCAAGGAGCTCCTGTGCTTGGCCGGTTGATGACTGAGTGATGTTGCTTCCACTTGCAGATAGTGGCCCCAATGGTACTTACTGGAAGATTCAGAAGTTTTGAAATACATCAGTATCCAATTCCAGCAATATGTTTCACAATAAGGTTGCAAAGGTCTTGGGAGACTTCTTTGCTTTTACCCATCATGAGATGTTTCTTGTGTGACACCTTGGTAACGGAAAGCCTTTTTATAGCCCATCAATTTACTAACTAAGCTGATATTAATTTGCACAGATAGGAGGTATAATTACTTTCTAACTACTTGCAGGTTTCAGCTGGTTCCTTGCCTTACCTTGCCTTGGAGAACTGCTTTTTCTTAGTGTCATTCCAATTTATAACACAATTTTATTTAAGGACTTTAATTATGTGAATTCTTTATATTTGTGGATTTCTTGAGTTAATACTGATGTCTAGTGAAAATCTCATGTGAATAACATAATTGGAAATATATTTACCAAAATGTTGATGCATTCAATACTTATTTCCCCCACTGTATACTGATCAGTACATACTATATCCACAGCTGAGCGTAGGTACTAATTGAATGCAGTAGGTATCATCACAGAACACAATTTCAGATGCACATCTAGTTCTTTTTACTAACTTTTCTAAATTTACAGCAGTAAATTTAAAGGTCATAATACTGCAATATTTAACTGACTATTGTCAAGATTTATTTTATTTACTTTTAAAAACACAACTGCAAAATACCTATAAAATCCATTTGCTGTGTTGTTTTACAAAATGCTATGGACAATGGATTTAATCAAATAAATTGGCTATGTGACAAAAGCCGAAATGGCCAGTGTTGTTGGGGTGTCATTGGAGAGTCATATTGTAAAAGAGTACCTTTTGATTCTATTCTCAATTTATTAAAAAATTTAAATCTGTTGAAAATGTCATACTACTATGTCACTATTTTTGTGTCTGTGGTGCTGTATTACAGCAAATTATCATTTTACAAATTATTTTGTCATGTGGAACATTAGTGGAAGAAGTAAAAGAAGAATAAGCAGAAGAAGAAGAAAGGAATTTCCATTATTATTGTTGTTATTTCTTTGTTTTTAATGTTGTTGCACCACAAGATGGCAATGAAACTGTTTGGATGCCGCTTGCAGCTATATTTGCTGTATGTGTTCTTACCAATGCTTGTGCTTATTTAGTCATAATTAGGGCTGCAACTAAAGATTATCTTCATAATCGATTAATCAGCCGATTATGTTTTCGATTGATAGGGTGAAGGGGGAGCTGAATCAATCAATTAATCGGAAAAACAAAACAAAAAAAACAAACAAAAAAGAAAAAAAAAAAAAAAAAAACACACAATCGTCCGATTCACCCTCAGCTTCTTTAGTGTGTTTGGGGTCGTTATCATGCTGGAATACTGCCCTGTGGCCCAGTCTCCGAAGGGAGGGGATCATGCTCTGCTTCAGTATGTCACAGTACATGTTGGCATTCATGGTTCCCTCAATGAACTGTAGCTCCCCAGTGCCCGCAGCACTCATGCAGCCCCAGACCATGACACACCCACCACCATGCTTGACTGTAGGCAAGACACACTTGTCTTTCTACTCCTCACCTGGTTGCCATCACACACGCTTGACACCATCTGAACCAAATAAGTTTATCTTGGTCTCATCAGACCACAGGACATGGTTCCAGTAATCCATATCCTTAGTCTGCTTGTCTTCAGCAAACTGTTTGCGGGCTTTTTTGTGCATTATATTTAGAAGAGGCTTCCTTCTGGGACGACAGCCATGGAGACCAATTTGATCCAGTGTGCGTATGGTCTGAGCACTGACAGGCTGACCCCCCACCCCTTCAACCTCTGCAGCAATGCTGGCAGCACTCACACGTCTATTTCCCAAAGGCAACCTCTGGATATGATGCTGAGCACATGCACTCAACTTCTTTGGTGACCATGGTGAGGCCTGTTCTGAGTGGAACCTGTCCTGTTAAACCGCTGTATGGTCTTGGCCACCATGCTGCAGCTCAGTGTCAGGGTCTTGGCAACCTTCTTATAGCCTAGGCCATCTTTATGTAGAGCAATAATTCTTTTTTTCAGATCCTCAGAGAGTTCTTGGCCATGAGGTGCCATGTTGAACTTCCAGTGACCAGTATGAGGGAGTGTGAGAACAATGACATCAAATTTAACACACCTCCTCCCCATTCATACCTGAGACCTTGTAACACTAACAAGTCACATGACGCCAGGGAGGGAAAATGGCTAATTGGGCCCAATTTGGACATTTTCACTTAGGGGTGTACTCACTTTTGTTGCCAGCGGTTTAGACATTAATGTGTGTTTGGGGTCGTTATCATGCTGGAATACTGTTGAGGAATACTGTTGTGTGTTGAGTTATTTTGAGGGGACAGCAAATTTACACTGTTACACAAGCTGTACACTCAGTACTTTACGTTGTAGCAAAGTGTCATTTCTTCAGTGTTGTCACATGAAAAGGTATAATCAAATATTTACAAAAATGTGAGGGGTGTACTCACTTTTGTGAGATACTGTAGGCTATTTATTTTATATAGTTTTTCATTTACATGTTGATATATAGTGCAGTTATATATTTTCAAACAGGGAAGGAAACCCTGCTTTTGCATTTTATTTTAATCATAGTATGTTTAAATAAAAGTGCTTGTGACATCTCACATGTGGCTTTAACTTACAACTGAACATTTGGCCCACTTCGTAGAAAATACAGAGATCTATATAATGTATCGTCATTCAGCCTAAAAATACAGAGTAGGAATACACCGAAATTTCGGCCATCGAAAATGCTGTTTAGTCATTTTCGGCCAAAAGATATGAGGAAAATAAAATGTTTTTACTAGGGCTGGGCGATACAGCTAAAAAAAAAAAATTATCAATATAATCAATAATGTTTCATATCATTCGGTATCGATAATTATTGGTAAATTTTAATAACCTTTTTAAAACAAAGACCAGTAGAAAAAAAGGTTTGAATTTAACCACTGTATTTTTAATTTACCCACTTTATTAAGGCAAACAGAATTTTAGTTTTAACAATCAAAAACAAAATAGAATTTAAACAAATATCTAAATAAATAAATAAGTGTTAAAGAAACTCTTGAACTTAATAAAGAAAATGTTACAAAATGCGTGCAATGTAAAAGTGTAAACGTATAAGACTTTAAGGTAGATCAACATCGCATTATAGCACAGAATGGGACTCCTGGTGCTTTGGTTTATGCTCAGCCTGTTAGATTAGTTAGCCTACCTGTGTATAAAACTTCCACTTTAACACTTACTTTCGCATAACACTGTACTGAGGTCCACATCTGATGAGCTCCTGCTCTGAGGACACTCACTGTCCTCCCCAGAGCTGACATTTTAACAGAAAACACAAAAAGTGGTAAAGCTCACATTTATTAAACTCCGCCTCTTCCCAGCAAAAAGAAAGTCTCTCGCAGCTTGTTTCTCCGTACTTGGCCATGTTGTTTTTTTTTTTTGTTGTTTTTTGCAAAGTTTACACACAATGGTGTTCTGATGTTGGTCAGAGGAAAAGAAACCAAAAAAACTGCCACAGTGGTGAGCTGACATGTCCTTTTTTATTCACAATCTCCTCGGCAGGCTCTGAACTCATTTTCTCAGGTATTCATGTGTTCTGGCGTCACCTTGCGATGGCACAACCGAACCCCATACAGTGCCTCCGGAAAGTATTCACAGTGCTTCACTTTTCCACATTTTGTTATGTGACAGCCTTATTCCAAAATGGATTAAATTCATTATTTTCCTCAAAATTATACAAACAATACCCCATAATGACAACGTGAAAGAAGTTTGTTTGAAATCTTTGCAAATTTATTAAAAATAAAAAACAAAAAAAGCACATTTACATAAGTATTCACAGCATTTGCCATGACACTCAAAATTGAGCTCAGGTACATCCTGTTTCCACTGATCATCCTTGAGTTGTTTCTACAACTTGATTGGAGTCCACGTGTGGTAAATTCAGTTGGTTGGACATGATTTGGAAAGGCACACACCTGTCTATATAAGGTCCCACAGTTAACAATGCATGTCAGAGCACAAACCAAGCCATGAAGTCCAGGGAATCGTCTGGAGACCTCCAAGACAGGATTGGAGGTCTTTTTATTTAATTTCTTTAATTTCAGGATTGGAGGTCTTTAACTTAATCCATTTTAGAATAAAGCTGTAACATAACAAAATGTGGGAAAAGTGAAGCGCAGTGAATACTTTCCGGATGCACTGTAGATACGCAACTTGTTATTGGCTGTTTGCTTGTCTCTCGTAGCACACTCCTTTATCACGACATATGATAGCCTGTTTATGATCCAGGGACGGCGCACGCTTGAAGGTTGTTCATGCAACCAAACTTCATGTCCGTTCACATTTTATCGAGTGTTATACCGAACATTTTTTCTATCATTAACAATAAAGGTACCGTCGATAAATACAATATCGTTTTATCACTCAGCTCTAGTTTTTATGCTGCGCCATGCCCCGTGCCACATCTCAAATCACTTATAGCATCACACAAGCTAATTTCATCACCACGCTACCAAGCAAAGTTATGTTACAATTATGTTAGCGGTGTTTAACTATTTCAAAGTTTCTGATAAGGATGTCACAATAGCAATTTGCAGTCTTTGCTCAGCTGAGGTTTCAAGATGGGATACATCGTACTTTTCTACAACAGGTCTGATACAGCACATGAAAGCACGACATCCAATTCAATATGCAGAGTACAGCAAAGCAACAAAGGTTAAAAGTAGGGGTGTAACGATACACTCAGCTCACGATATGCATCAAAATATTTTAAAAAATCAAACTGAAATTCAAATAACAGATTTATTTCCAAAACATTAACAATTTTCAATAACTTTCCTTGCTGTACATACAATTTAAAGATTTCATTTAACATTCTGTATGTAAATTAATAATTGACTAGGTGTTTCACTGAACAATAAAATAGAATTTTAACATGAAATTAGAATTAAGATGGCTGAAACCCTATGAGGAGTTTTGTTTTGTGTTTTACAAAAAAAAACATGTCCACATTTTCAGGCAGAAGCTGGGATCTTTGTGCGAAATGCAGATGGAGGGCAGGAAATGATTTTCTGCATAGGAAGAACTATTAGAAAGTCAAAATGCCTATGTTTTCCATCGTTTATGGCTGCTCAAATCGATCAAACCGAGAAACCACAAGCAGCTTTTATTATGTACCAAAAGTTGATGATCATATTGGGGGAAAAATGCAAGAAACTGACTGAAAAACGCAGGAAAAAGTGGCTTGTAAACCTGCGTCTGCGGTCGGGAGGATACTGCTTGTGTGTGCAGTGACCACTTTGTCAAAGGTTAGTTAATACAACTTACATATGCTTTGTTTATGTAATGTTAGCTGTTTCCGTACTTTATAAAGTTAAAAGTAACTGACTTTGCGATGATCTATGCCTTTAGTTATGTCTCGGCAGACCTTTGAGAGTGGTTAACCTAAAAAAAGTAATGCCACTCACCCGGGCGATAACCAAACTAAAATTATTGTGGAGCGCCTTGGTACAGAGGTCGTTGACCCAACCACTAACAAAAAACTTGTATGCCTACATACTTTTGAATGCTTTCATTTGTTTTCTGGAGTAGATGGATGTCTGGAGGACAAGGTCATTGCTTATATCTACCGCCTCGATGGCAGGCAAGTATTTAAATTTAGTAGAAAAAAAACCTCTCCTCTTCATAAAATAAGGACCACGTCCAAAATATGTTGTGATTTTCTGTTTATAGCTTTATCTTGTAATAGTGATTAAACCAGTACGGTATGGACTTTCCTCCATCTCGTCCATTCTGCTCTTCACTTCCGGCCCTCCGTTTGAATTTCATGCGTCATCAAAATCACATGACTGCAAACAAGCTATAGGATAAAACGGACGTCATATCGTAAAAAATAAATAAATAAAAAAATCGCCATAACACTACGATACATATCGTAACATTTTTGCATCGCAATATATCGTACCATGATATATCATTACACCCCTAATTAAAAGTATTTGTTTTCTGCCTAGTTTTGGAGGGTAACCTGCCATAGAGAGGAACCTATTGTCATGTAATGGAGATTGGAGACTGATACAAATGGAGTAAAAGGCTTTACTGAGAAGCAGGCAGACAAATCCATCCAAATCGAGTAACAAAAACGTGGTCAAAAAACAGGCACAGAGTCAGGCGAACGGGCAAAACCAGGCGAAACAAGTATCAATAAACACAAGGACAAAACAGGATAAAAACCATGAAACAAAGAATAGGGTTCAAAGTATTAGTACAGCTCTGTCAGCTAAACACAAAAAATCAATACTTAGCAACTAATGAATGAAACACGAGGGTATAAATACACAAAGTAATCAAAGGGGTAATGCGGAATAGCTAAGAATCAGTACGTTTACATGGACAACAAAAATACAATATTAACCCGAATAAGACAATACTTTCGATTACCTTAATACAGAGGTTTTCAACCTTTTGCAACTAAAGCCCCCCCCACACACATACATACACACACATACACCTAATCTATAATCTGTTTTTGATAGATAGATTTTTTTTTTTTGCTTTTGTGGTTTTTTACTTTTTTTAAATTACTTTTCACAAATTTTATGATTTTTTAAAGATACTTTTATAAAAGTATATAACGGACAGGTATGGAACATGAATGATATAAAATGTTTCTGAACACTATAACTACTTTGAACAGAGAACTAGGCTGTAATAACATGTACTATTTTATATGTAAAACATGTTGCATTCCATTCGTCTTAAATTCTAAAAACATTCGCATAAGGATGATTTTGTTATGTGTCATTGTTAAATCTCCGGCTCTCATTCACTCACTGAACAGAGCAGACACAGAGAGAGGTGTGAGAGCAGCAGGAAAGCAAGACCTTGTGCTTGCAGGACAGTACAGGCGACATAAGACAGAAAGTCGATAAGGTTTGTCCAAATAGTTGCTAGGTGGTTTTTTGTTTTTTTCAAAAAAAAAAAAAAAACACATCCCTAAAGGGGTCTGAAATGTCGTTAAGTTGCCAACACTGGTTTGCACTGACAGTTAGATAAAAGACAGGCTAAACTCCGCCTCTTCCCAGCAAAAAGAAAATACAGAGGGAGAGAGAAAGTGGAGTTTTCCCATTTATGTATATTCTATTTGAAAAGCAATAAAATACACCGAGTACTTAAATGATGTCCTGTCTGTGGTAAATAAAATTGTACCCAAAATATAGGATAAGTAAAAATGCCATCAACCAAATTAAAATTTTCAATCAAATATAACAATATGCAAAAAATTGAAAACAATTCAGGCGAATGGAGAAAAGGCAATAACAGTGTTTACAGGAGGAGAGATGCAAGACAATTTCTTTTAGGAGATTACAAAAATTTAGGAGCACAGTTGAAGTTTAGTATTTTTTTTTGTTTGTTTGTTTTTTTTAAGAGATGGCAGCATTAATGTGCCACAATATAACATACAAGTAGGCATGAGAAAACTTGAGCTTGTCAATTATGACAGAATTTAGGAACATAGTGCGTGATCAATAAAAGATGGCGGTTTGTGAGATCGGGAATTTGAGAGAAGCAGATCATGTTCAGTGTTACTCGTCATCATAATGGCTTCTCCGCAGTATTTACACACTTGTTCGGTTGACTGAGGAGATGAAAAGCAGTGTGAAAGTAACTGTTGCTCGGTGTAGATCGATTTTGGTCTTCCTGTAGTTTTTATTCCGATTGTATTATACAACTCCGAACAGGTCACGCGCACCGGTGCAAATAAATATTTATTCACAGTCACACAAAGTACTTCAGTCGCATTTGCGACTGAAATGGTCACACTGTAGAGCCCTGAGTTTATCTGCAAAGTTTTTTCCCGTTCGGCGTGATGATTTAATGTCCCCGACAACCTCTGTAGTGCCATTTAGCATCGTGCTAGTGTCACGATTTCCCCTTGCGCAATTGCTGGAGCTCGCAGAGAAACTGGCAGCTCGAGCGCTAAAATGCTAAACCCATTTCCAGGTTTTGGCAATATAAAATGACGTCAGCCCTGCACCGCTCAATGTGATTGGCTGTAAGTGCGGGAAGCACTTGATTTGAGTGGAGAAAACAGCGGAGTTTTCTATGAGCGGAGGACGAACTTTAAACGTCAATATCACAGTCGATCATATTCATTTAATCATGGGCAGTCAAAATCGTAATTGTGATCGATACCCGATTAATTGTGCAGCCCTAACGTATAGCATGACAAATAATTAACTGCACTTGAAGCTTTCCTTAAAAAAACACCCAAAACTGTATATGGTACCATAACGAAGACGAACTTTATGTTAATACGGGAAAACTAAGGTTGCTGCTGGAAGTGGTACAAGATGTTAAACCGAGGTCCTGACTTTTGTGTGGTCATTAAAAATCCCTGGACACTTCTCATAAAGAGTAGGGGTATAACCCAGGTGTCCTGGCGAAATTCCCCCATTGGCCCTTATCTATTATGGTCCCCTAATAATCTCCTTCCATGAATTGGCTACAACACTCTCCTTTCCACCAATAAGTGTGGTGGGCGCTCTGGCGCATTATGGCTGCCGTCGCATTATCCAGGTGGATGCTACACACTGGTGGTGGAGGTGATTCTCTCTCCCCCCCTTACAGTATAAAGTGCTATATAAATCTAAGGAATGAAGGAAATGAATACAACAGTAGAAAAATATGACAAACTTGTTGACCATTTACGGCAGCACCATCAAGCCCTGTAAAGCTGGATTAGAAGGTCATTTATCAGTAAAACTGTAACTCTGTAGTAGACTTATATATCGTGGCATAAAATGATGAACTGGTCAGATTAAAATGATCAGGAATGTGAGTCAGAGAGGCCATGTGGAATAAATCTGGTCATCTTAATTATGTTTACCTGAAATATACCTCAGGGCATGTTTGGTATCAATTTAATACATATTTCATGGTGCGCAATGTGGCAAGGGTGTAGGTTTGATTTTGACACTGTTGGGGACATACAAGCAGTCCGCAGAGCCCCCAATGCAATACATGCAAAAAAAACCTGCAAAAAAAACAAAACTGTGTGTATGGCAGTTAGGCTAATTTGATGATATGCTCAGGATGGCAGCCAAAAAAAAGAAAGGTGGACATTAGGAGCTACTTTACAACAAGTCAAAGTGCACGCACGCGCACACACACTAACGTTTAGGCTTGCCACTCATCCTGTTAACACGGGACTGTCACGTATTGAAAAAAATACACTGTCCCTGAATCAATATGAGAGGCAATTGATCCTGTATTTTAGTGTACAGAACAGAACTGTTGGAATAAGGATGCTGTCTTCCTCACATACCGGTAGCCTGCATGATGTGCATCCAGTTGACAGAGCTTTGGTGCTCCATACAACTGGATGTAGCTACAGCCTCTCACACATTAGCAAGAAACAGCAAAGCCAATCCAATTAGCGACATGGGTTAGGGAGGCGGGACTCGCAGTAGAGAATGAGATCTGTTAACTGTGGTGTGTACCACAAATTGTGCTACTGCCTATCTTGGCCAGGATGCTCTTGTAAAAGAGATGCCTAATCTCAATGAGACTTTTTATTTAACCTGGTTAAATATAGATTAAATAAAAAAAATAAATATTAAAAAAAAAACACAAGACACCGACGGACAATAGTGGTTATATATAAACACATTTTTATCGTTTGATAAACATTACTGCTAGGGAAAATTCAGTAGTCCCTAAATATTGGTATGGACATGTCCCTAGCGTCCCTATTAAATTTGACGCCACTAATGTGGTGACATAAGTATCATACAAGTTTACGAAATAATAATCTACAGGTTTTATATTTGCAAATGTGATTGTTCTTCCCACCAACATCCAAAGATATGCATACTGGGACAACCAGGTCTACACAGGAGACTTTTTGTCATTGTTCCACAGACTCATTCTCAGAAACCAAATTAACATACTCAGACTGGGGCTCTACTCTTCCATAAAATACACTGTGCCTCTCCCATTTTGTGCGTTGGGCATTATACATTACAAAGAGGCTCAGAGGTATAAAAAAGCCATGTATTATAAAATGGCAGGGATGCTGACAACTCTGTCCATTAACTTTGCAAGTTCTCTCTATTTTACTTTCTGTATATTGTGTACTTGTGTTTTCTATAACAAGCCCTTTTATTACTTTATCCCTTAATACTCAGTTTACTGCAAGACAGTATGGTTTAGAGCTGCAACAACTAATCGATAAAATCGATAATAATCAATTATGAAAATCGTTGTTAACGAATCTCATTATCGATTAGTTGGTCTGCGTGCAGCACGGGGGAGATTTACTCATTACGTTACTTCTGTTCCGAAAACATGCCTCGGAGAGTAAATACTAAAGTTTTGTCTCAAATGAAGTACTGTACGCTTACACTATGCACTCTACCGTTTAGTGTATGAATTTTAGAAAGGTAATATCCTGTCAAATATATCACTAGCGGTTTTTTTCTACTAAGTGGAAGTATAAGCCGCTTCCTAGTCGACGGCGCATCACGTCATACGCACGCTAGCATTAGCAGACACCCAGAGTCACCGACAATGACTTTCTTCAGTTTACGGTTTGTCAACGTTACCTTTTATTCCCAATATGACCTCAGTCACCATCAGACAAAGGCGAAATCATCATGTGACTGAGGCAGGGAAACATTTTATATTAAACACCGCAGAGATCAAACAGTGCTCCATGAGCACAAAGTTATGTTTATATCCAAAATGCTCCACTGTGTGTAAGGAATTGGGGAAACAGGTGCTGCTTAAAAGGTTTAGCTTACTTTAAGTTTATTGTCATTATATGATGTATTTGCGCGCTTTCAGTGTAACTTCTGTCGTTTATTATAACGGAAGTGATCTGTTAGTAACGAGGCCGCGTTGCTGATCACGCGATTATGATCAAAAGTAAACACAAGTAAAATGTGTAAAGACACTGAGGAACAGAAACCACAAGGTTATTATTAATTTAGGGCTGTAGTTTAATTCGGTGCTTTTTGTGCATGCATCAAAAATAACGCATAAATAGTATAAAATAAATTATATATGAAAAAATTTATTTTAGCTTATATTGTGTATATAAGTAGTTTTCATTATTTTTTATGGATGCACAAAAAGCACCGAATTAAACTACAGTCCTAAATGAAATATATATATTCTGGTGTGTGTGTGTGTGTGTATTGGGTTCATTTCTGTTTTGGAACAAACTGTTGTGTAAAGTTTCAGTTTGAAGTTTATATTTGTAACACTCAGTTTGTGGATTTTATTTTAAATAAACAAAAAAAGGGCACTGAAAGTATGCCCCGCCAATCCAATTAATCGAAAAAAATAATCGGCCAACTAATCAATTATGAAAATAATCGTTAGTTGCAGCCCTAGTATGGTTACTAAGTAGTTTTCTAGCAAAATGTTGTTGGGTTTTTTTTTAACAGTAGACATGTTTGAACGTGACCTCTAACAACCTAATATCAAAGGCTAATAGTTAAAAGTTTAAATAAAAAAAACTCTGACAAGTAAATAGAAAAGACCTAGGCATGCAGGTCAATAGAAACCTCTGCTCTAACAATAGTTGCTTAACAGCTTATAAAAAGCCCCTATAGCATTATGTTTTAGCACCATGCTAGCATGTTTTAGCATCATGCTAGCATGTTGCTGGCATGTATTAGCACTATGCTGGCCATGTAGGGTGCCAATACTTATAAAGCTGGACAAATAGGGCGCCAATACATTTGAGAGCCGGACGCGTAGGGCGCCAATACTTTCGCGTGCGGGACGCGTAGGGCACCAATACTTTTGAGAGCCGGGCTCTAAGGGCGCCAATACTTTCGAGAGCCGGCAGCGTAGGACGCCAATACTTTCGAGTGCCGGACGCGGTTGGCGCCAATACTTTCGAGTGCCGGATGCGTAGGACGCCAATACTTTCGAGTGCCGGTCGCGTAGGGCGCCAATACTTTCGAGTGCCGGTCGCGTAGGGTGCCAATACTTTCAAGCGCCGGTCGCTTAGGGCACCAATACTTTCAAGTGCCGGACGCATAGGGCGCCAATACTTTCGAGTGCCGGACGCGTAGGGCGCCAGTACTTTCGAGTGCCGGACTCGTAGGGCGCCAATACTTTCGAGAGCGGGACGCTTAGGGCGCCAGTACTGATAGAGCCGGCCGTGTACTGCAGCAATGCGGAAGAAGAATAATTATAATTATAATAATAATAATAATAATAATAATAATAAGTATGCCGAAGAACAATAGTAGTGCTTTTCAAACACCACTAATTATTATAATAATAATAAGAAGAAGAATGCCGAATAACAATAATAGTGCTTTTTTCAAGCACCACTAATAATAATAAGTATGCCGAATAACAATAGTAGTGCTTTTCAAGCACCACTAATTATAATTATAATAATAAGTATGCACAAGAACAATAGTAGTGCTTTTCAAGCACCACTAATAATAATAAGTATGCCGAATAACAATAGTAGTGCTTTTCAAGCACCACTAATTATAATATTAATAAGTATGCCAAAAAAACTTCTTTCACATTGTCATCATGGGGTATTGTTTGTAGAATTTTGAGGAAAATAATGAATTTAATCCATTTTGGAATAAGGCTGTAACATAACAAAATGTGGAAAAAGTGAAGCGCTGTGAATACTTTCTGGATGCACTGTATATTGGCTTTTATTTTGGTGGAAAACATGAAGACCTCCATTTAGTTGGAAACTAAATTTTTAAATTCACTTCTCATTAGGCGAAATGCTGTAAACCTCTGTCCTCAAAAATGTTTGAGATTATGCTGGCTGTAAAACCAAAGTGAATCTGGCACATGTTGTGTCTAAATGCATTTTATAAGCACAGACAGAGATGAAGTTGGTGTGAAGCAGCAGTTACTGTGAACCGAGCCACTCTAAATCACTGATGAGCCGAACACAGTGACACGACTTTACCATTTCAAAAAGCAACGAGGTAAGATAAAATCTAAATCTTTGTTATGGTGTTGCTTCGGTTGCATTTTTAAGACTTTTGAAACGTGGACTTAAGACATTTTAACGCTAATTAAGGCCTTATTTTTACATTAAGGAATTTAAGACATTTGAGACTTTGTAAGGACCCGCAGACACCCTGTTAAATTTACCTAGTAAATTGGAGTCAGATAATTAAATCATAAAATTAAAAACACACATTTAACCTTCGGCTGCACCTGTTCCAATCCTTGGTCATAGGAGAGCAGGACTAGGATTTTAGTCCAACAACTCTTAATGCTAATGTTAAATATTTAAGAAAAGCGTGATATTAATATAGTGTAAAATAATCCTTTCAATTAATCTGTGAAAATGTTTTTTTCTTTTTAGTGTAGGTCAAAATGCAAAGTGAAACTGCAAAATAAATGGTCAAAGTTAAGCAAATATATGGTATATTCATTTGTTATACTGTTCTATGATGCCTGGGGATTTTAAAAAAAAAAAGGCATCATACCAGGCATAATCCTGCAATAATACTAAACCTATTACGCTTCGGCATCGACCACTGAAAAACCCATATCGGTCAATCACTAGTACCATGTACATATATTTATTAATGGCTCTACACATTGTTTACAAAAGAATACATAGAAAATTATTACCAAGCAAGCAAACCTGTCTGTAGTCCATCTATATCAGTGCAGCCAAATACTTTACATATCTAAACCTTATCGTTTTAAACTTTTAAATAACTTTAAGTTTTTTAAATAACTAAGCAGCATATTTAGCCTTGATAATTATTTATCAACCTACCTGCTGTCTTTCACACAATCACAACACACAGGCCATCTAAAAAGCTTTGGTGGTGTTTGAGCTGCTCTGGCCAGCTTTATGGACATATCTAAAACCCCTGACACTTTCCACTGGCTAAGACTAGCTTCAGCTACTAACCAAACACTAATGGTCCAATTAACTCACTAAAATCAATAAAAGTACATACAACTGAAGAAAGATTAAAACAGTAATGTGAAAAATATTCAATCTACATTTCAAGCAGCTTACTATCATTACTGCTCATTTAAGAGCAGGAGTTGCAGTTGTCTTAGACAGAATCTGCCATGCTCAGCATTCTCAGCTAATCTCATCATGTCTATCTTTTCACTATAATCTGTGATTAGGGCGCACACAGTTACTAGACACTAATATTCAAAGTGAGCAGCTGTATTTCAAGCAAAATAATTCACGTTAAGATAAATATAAATCCAAATGTCTGGAGCTGTGCACACTTACATAATTATGCAATCACATAGGTGAGGTAGTGCAAGAGCCCTCTTCTGATATATACCCTCCTCGAAATGATAAAGTTACCTAATGGGTAGAAAAGGCTTTTCTCTATGGCCAAAATATCTATTCTAAAATGACCACCCGAAAAAGTCTAAAAGCATGTAGACTTGTTTTGTCAAACCCTTTTCAGAGTTTCAGTATAAAATATTAAATTATGCAGTGTAATTTGAAGACTAAGAAACGTTTTCTACAGCATGGTTTCATCTTCTACTGGCTTAACAACCGGATGATTTTCAATCATCTCTGAGAACTAACAAGGTTAATTTTAATGCAACATTGAATTATGTCGATGTGCCTACCTGTAGCAAACAAGAGGAAGGGAATTCTTCTCACCCTCCATTCTAGCCATTGAGCCACTTTTAGCCATTGAAGTGCATAATAAACAAAGGGATCCCAAATAGATCAATCAAAAATTCCAGCAAAGGAGAAAAAAAATGTCCACAAACTACTGAAAACTAAGTTCACTAACAAAAAAGCTTCTGGTTTCCAATGTCTGAGTCTTCTGAGAGTTCTGTAGCAGAAGCCAATCCATGCAATATGTACAGTCACAGATGCTGGTTTCCTGTTAGGTTTGATGTGTGTAAATGTGTGCGTGTGTGAGGGGTTTATCCAGGGCAATCTTCTGGATCGCTCTGTGAAGAGAACACAAAATTTTGTGTGTGAAGCCTCATTCTGTGCATAATGCCATGGCAACACTTACTGAACAGCAACTGCATGCAAGCCTGGGTGTGTGTGTGCGCGTGTGTTACGTCGTTATTTTATTGTGGCTTGTTTTTGTGCTTACCCAAGCTGAATCAAAGCAGGCGGTCCAGTTGAGAATGTATATGATTATCACCAGTTATTATGCAAGCAAGAATGGACATAGTCCAGGGAAAAAGTATGTGTGGTACACAAAAATGAACACCAACCCCAATTTCACCACCACAGGAGGGAAAGAAAAACAATTATTTATGCATTATTTTTATGGATGCACAAAAAGAACTGAATTAAACTACAGTCCTAAAAGAATAATATATATTCTGGTGTGTGTCTGTGGGTATTGGGTTCTTTTCAGTCTTATATAGTTGGACAAACAGTTGTGTAAAGTTTTAGTCTGAAGTTTATATTTGTAACACTCAGTTTGTGGATTTTATTTTAAATAAGTGAAAAAAGGCACTGAAAGTTTGCTCCCCCATCCGATTAATCGAAAAAATAATCGGTCAACTGATCGATTATGAAAATAATCGTTAGTTGCAGCCCTAGAGTATTCAAGACTCATGTGTTAGCTATGTTGAACTTTGTTCCTGATTTCTCCTAATGGCATTGTGTGGTTATTTTTTACAATAAATAACACCAACAATGCCCTACAAAGGAGTAGAGTTGATTGTTGAATTTTAACTTATAATGCTTCTCCCCACAGTATTTAAAGGTGTGTCATATCACAGCAAACCAGTGACTACATTTCTATTTCCTACAAACATGGCCACCATGGACTACACCTCCCCAGCACACGTTCATCTTCTCCGGAATTGTGATCACACAAACATGTTGCCAATCTCACACTCACTCACGGCACACTATAAAAGAGACCTTTTGAACACCATGACTTTGCGTAGTATTGAGTGTTATCACCATACCAAGCGGTTGTACCTTGTTCCTCGTACTGATTCACAGTTTGTGATCTGGTTTCTTGTTACTCGTGACAAGCTGCTACATCTCTGTAGTTAATATAAAATGCTCTCACAACAGGATAGCTAATAGAGCCACAACTTGCACATTATTATTATTTTTAATTCTGGCTCCCTGGTTTAGTACTAGGATTTTCCAAAATTTGCAGCACAAATTGATAAACATTGTGTCTTATTGCCTCTTGCTGGAGCATTTTATTTATATTTATCTCACAGTGCTGCTAAATTCCCAAATGTCATTTTTCCAAAGCCACTGATTAATCTTCTATAACAGCACACCCTGCCATGTTTTATTGCTTAAGCTTAAGTAAAACGCATAGTCACACACAGAAACAGACACACAGAAAACACAAACTAGATGTCTTAATGCATATAGTAATTAGAAAGCCTGTCAGTAGGTGTTTTAACCACCCTGCATTGACCCTAGGTGTAAATGTGTGTGTGTCTGTGTATGTGTGTGTGTGCATGCCAGTATGAGTGCGAGTATGTGTGGTGCCTTTGTAATAAGGCTGCACAATTATGGCCAAAATGATCATGATTATTTTGATCAATATTGAGATCAAGCACGTTCGCCTCACACTGCCAGGGTCGGGGTTCGATTCCCGCGGCTCTGTGTGCGCGGAGTTTGCATTTTCTCCCCATGCTGCGGGGGTTTTCTCCGGGTACTTCGGTTTCCTCCCCCAGTCCAAAGACATGCATGGTAGGCTGCCTGGCGTTTCTAAAGTGTCCGTAGTGTATGAATGGGTGTGTGAATGTGTGTGTGACTGTGTGCCCTGCGATGGACTGGCACCCTGTCCAGGGTGTACCCTGCCTTGTGCCCGATGCTCCCTGGGATAGGCTCCAGGTTCCCCCGCGACCATGAAAAGGTTGAAGATGGATGGATGGACCACTGCTTTCACCTCCATGTTGTGCTACATTCCCGCTAATGTACAAATCTTTGCATCAAATTAGACTAGTCCTTAAAGTGCATCATCTCATAGAAGCAAAATATAAATAAAATTGTACCCAAAATATAGGATAAGTAAAAATGCCATCAACCAAATGAAAATATGCAACCAAATGAAAACAATTCAGGCCTATGCAGAAAAGGCAATAACCGTGTTTACAGGAGGAGAGATGCAGCCAAATCATCCAATATAGCAGTGCAGGGATGACGTCATTTTGTACCGGAACCCGGAAGTTAGCATCACACTGGTTCCCTCGATAAAAACCCAATAGGATTTTCCTATAGGCTTTTGGATTATTGCAAAAAATAAGCACTGTGATCAACAAAAGTTTACAATACTAGCACGTTTTGTCCATCAAGATAATTTTCACAAATGAACACAACTTTTATGAAGTTTGAAGCCTAAACATAATCGCCAGAAATAAAAAGCTAACCAAATGCTATAAACAAACTACACCATGGTCGCTCGACTTCAACGTCACCATCACCAAGCTTCCGACAACTTTTCCAAACTTAAAAACATTTTCCATAATACGTATTTACTCTGTGGATGAATTTTCATCCACGTTTTTTGGGGAATTGTGCACAGCATACCTGAACCAGTTTATCTGCAAAGACTTTTCCTGTTCGGCATGATGACATTTAATGTCCCCGACAACGTCTGTAGTCCCATTTAGCAAGTTGTTAGCGTCATGATTTCCCCTCGCGCAAGTGCTAGAGTACGAAGCGCGATGCTAACTCGTTTCCGGGTTTTGGCATACAAAAATGATGTCATTCCTGCACCACTCTCTAGTGATTGGCTGTAAGTTTAGAAAGCGCTTGATTTGATATGCAGCACAGTTTTCTATGAACGTAGGACGAACTTTAAATGTCAGTATCGCAGTCGATGATGTTCATGTAATCATGGCCAGTCAAAATCGTAATCGACATCGATATTCGATTAATTGTGCAGCCCTACTTTGTAATGGGCTAGCACCCCATTTAATGTTTATTCTTGCACTGTGCCCAGTGTTTTCAGAGAAAACTCTGGATCCACTCAGATAGTTATCTTCACTTTTGTTTTGTTTTTTTTCTAAAGTGAGATGTCTAAATTTACAGTAGAAAAGGTCCCTGATAATTTTTTTTTGTTTGCTATTATAAAAGCGGTCAGATCCGAGGCGCAGGTGCTCCTACTGATCAGTCATGCATTGTTCAATCAGACCCATACTATCAAACAATTCATAACATTCATAAGATTTGTTTACTGCTGCAAGACAAGAAATTTTAGATATCCGCCTGTGTAAGACACCTAGGCATGTTCTAAATGATTTTATGGAAATTTATGGAAATAGGTGGTTTGCATCAGAAAAAATTAAAGACAATTATTCTGAATTATTATCCACTGTAATTATGTATACTAGTGATGAATGTTCCGGATGCCTTGGATTCTTTGCCACTTTCCTGTTAATCCACCCAGAGCAAGTCTTTCCAAATTCCACTACTATACGCCCTATTGGCGTGGTGGTGAAAGATCAGGTAGTAAAATGGGATCACCTTATTGGATACATGACCTTAATGGGTTCTGAGACCTTGTTTACCAGTCACACCTGTTGTCATGAAACGCATAACTATGTTGTGTGTACCTGTAACACATTACAACCCTTTTCTCCCAATGACACAAATATTCAGTCATTGCATGGCCATTCTGATGCAATCCAGGTGTCAAATACCCAGTGGTGTGTCGTAAGTGAAATTAATTCCTTCACCTATGGAGGACTGATCTGTCCTGCCAATCACTCCTTTTGCTTGGAGGTAACAGAGGATTTTTCTGTGGGTCAGAGCAGCATTCTAGGAAGGATACCATTGGCCACTGAAATTTCCCCTTGGTGGGATGACACATTTTACGAGCACAGTGCACAAACTGTAGTGGACACAATGGACTTGGCACAAAGAATGGTTTTGCAGATGGAATATCACCTGTCCCAGGCACAGATAGAGACAAATCTGGCAAAAAGGACTACACAAATCCTCTCCAGTTCATCTATATGCTCAGCTTTATATGTCTATACATGGTGGGACTGGATATTTCGGGGATGTGCAATTGGCAGTGCCCTCAACTTTGCCTTCACACTGTTCCAGAGCTGCTGCCTCAGATGCCTCATCAGATCCTTACGGACATCAGCCGATACAGCACTGGCTCTCAGCCCACTACGACTAAAAAAGACTGAATTGATGATCATCAACAGAAATTAAACACCACGTACACCGAATATAATGACCCCGCAAGGACTCTTGTGAACAGCCACAGGTCCAAGGGGGGGGAAACTGTAAGGCTGGTGACAAGCTGTCTGAACCTTGAGAGAACTGCTCTCTGAGGAAAAAGGACTCTCACAGGAATTAACACTCGATCTCTTTCCCACAGAATTAGCATCCTCACCTGAGATAGCACATCATGCTGAAGTGGAGACTGGAAGATCCTCACTTCCTCTCTCCCCACACCCTTCTCTTTCTCTGTATTGATATCACATTAAAAATTAGCATCTCCATCAGAAATAGCACATTATACTGAATGAAGACTAGGAGATCGTCACTACAATGTTTCCTTCTTCCTCTCCTCACACCCTACACTATCTGTGTCAAGATCACCTTAAACACACCCAAGGTCTATATGCATTATGTTTTCTATATGCACATGTTTTAATGCAAATAAGATGTAGACTATACAGGTTTGCTGTATTATACAAAAAGTCTCAGGGCATCTGGAAAATATGGTCTCATTCCCTCAACAGCAGTTCAAATTAAAATATTGCATGCCGTTAAAGGCATATTTACCCAAGGTCCCTCACTCAAATTACCTCCTGTATGTAAATAAGGTACATCCGTCCACAAACATCAAATGGTCATCACAAACACCATTTGGTAGACCACAGAGCATCTGGGTATTTAGGGGAGAGCTGGCCAAAGATTCAGGGAATCTGTAGACAGATCTCCCACACGATCACGGTGTGTAGTTTTTCTCTAAAAGGTATGCAAGTTTTGACCTTGTTATGTTGTATTATATTTTGAATTTGATTGCAATGTAATGTTGAATGTAAATTCTTTCTTTTTATTATTAGTAGTCTTGGATTTGGATGTGTTCATACCTGCTTAAATATATTATTAGACTTGATAATATTCTGACTTATTCTGAAATTATTGTCTCTAGTAGATTACTTTAAGTCCTTGTTACCGCAAATCTGCGACCAGGTTAGTACAGGCTAAAATCCAGGTTTAGGTGGAGCATCGGGGCACGCCAACTGAGATTTTAGAGTCCAGGCTAATAACTTGGCGTTAAGTGTACAGGCTCGATAGGGAATTTCCTTTTAGGACAATGTAAAGTTGTCATGTCTAAATAGGGTGAAGTCTAAACATTTGGTTATTGTAATATTCTTCTAGTTAATGTGTACATAGGAAATTATGGCATGATTATATAAAGCTAATTTTACTCGGATATTACTGGTTTATCTCTGTAGATTGTCATGACCTCTGGCTAGGAATAAAGTTACTATAATTAAGTGTTACTATCTAAAGGGACTAAATAAAAAGTACTTTTTAGAAAAGGGCAAGCATGGGCAGCCATCTAAATAGTATTAGTCAATTACTCCCGCCTAATGACCAACACTGGGGAGTTTGTGACCATGAGATCTGCGTACATGGCCGGTGCAAGAGCGACATGGAATCCGAATGAACAAGCACAATTTAAAGTATAGAATAAACTAGAATTAATCAAATGTAAAAAATCAAAAGTATCAAAATACAAATAACTAGAAAACAAATACAACATTGAGGTTTTTACAGTTGGAGTCAGATTTAATTTAAGAGACAGTCAAACAGAATTGGAATGACAAATTTAATAATCTAAATGTATTCATATCGCTTCAAAAAGACAGAAACACGTGGGAATCCTTCTACCATGTCATTGGATACCGTTGTTGGACCAGTGAGTGGACCCCTACAACCTCTTGATCTGTTTAAAAATATTTTAAAGTCTGTTTTTACAGAACAATGTCAATGTTTTAAGTAGCTGTGTATGATTTGCGTTGTTTATTAGATTTTGGTGTTTTGTGTTTGTTTATTGTGTGTTTTTATGTACTTTTGTAATTTTTGTTTGCTAGCCATCTTGAGCAGGTCTCGCTGGTAGAAGAGATACAGTATCTCAAAGACACCTTCCTGGCTAAATAAAAATAATAAATAAATAAAAATGAACACTAGCATTTTTTAATAATCAGAGGTATAAGCCGTTTCCCAGTCGATGGCACATGATATCAATCGCACGTAATACGACGCCGCTAACTCTAGCAGAATACCCAGAGTCAACTAAAATAAATTTCTTCAGTTTCTTCACCTTTTGTGCCCAACATGACAATTAGGCAAAGGCATAATCGTCAAGTGACAGTGGGAAAAAAGTTTGCAACCAACTAAGGCATGGGAGCATTTTATATTAAACACCGCAAAAAAGACTGCAACCTGCAAACGTGGCAAAGCGGAGCTTGTTTATCATGGAAGCACGACAGTGATGCATGAGCGCAAACTTAGGTACATATTCAAACAAAGGACTGCAGTTTTTTTTTAAATCAGTGCTTCTTTGTGCATATATACACATATATATTCCTATATACAGACATTATACACACACACACATAAAAAAAAAATATATATATATCTCAATCAATCACACACACACACACACACACACACACACACACACACACACACACAGTGGGGGAAATAAGTATTGGACATGTCAACATTTTTTTTAGTAAATACATTTCCAATGAGGCTATTCACATGAAATTTTCACAAGACTTTGGTATTAACTCAAGAAATCCACACATATAAAGAAATCCAAACATTAAAGTCCATAAATGAAGTTATGTGTAATGAAGCAGAATGACACAGGAAAAATGTATTAAACACACTAACTGAAATTTATTTAATACTTAGATTAGAAGCCTTTGTTTGTAATGACAGCTTCAAGACACTTCCTGCATGAAGAGATTAATCGGCCACAGTATTCAGGTGTGATTGTGGCCCATTCGTCTAAATATATTGTCTTTAAATCTTGTTCAATTGGATTCAAATCAGTTGATTGACCGGGCCATTCTAACACCTTGATTTTTTTCTCTGAAACCAATTCAGTATTTCCTTTGCTGTATGCTTTGGATCGTTGTCCTGCTGGAAGGTCCACCCACGTCTCATCATTCTGGTGGATGGCAGCAGATTCTTCTCAAGAATCTGTCTTACCAATACTATATGATGAAAAAAAGCCCCACACCATGATGCTTCCACCTCCAAACTTCACTGTTGGTATAGTCTTTTAAGGGTGATATGTAGTGCCATTCTTCTACAAAATGGTGATTACAGCCGAAAATTCAATTTTGCTCTCGTCTGACCAGACTACACTCTCCCAGTATTTCATAGGCTTGTCCAAATGAGTTGTAGCAAACTTTAAATGAGCTTCGACATGCCTTTTCTTTGGTAATGGAGTCTTGCGGGTCGAGCGTGAGTGGAGTGCATTTCCTGTTGTTTTCTCTGTTACAATGGTACCTGCTGCCTCCAAGTGTTTCTGGAGCTCTTTCCGAGTGGTCCTTGGCTCTTGAGCTACTCTTCTGCCTCCCTGGTCGAGGCGCTCCTGTGCGTGGCCGGTTGATGACGGAGTGATATTGCTTCCACTTGCGCACAATGGCCCCAATAGTGCTTAATGGAGGATTTAGAAATTTTGAAATACGTCTGTATCCGATTCCATCAATATGTTTTGCAACAATAAGGTTGTGAGGGACTTGGGAGAGCGCTTTGCCCATCATGAGATGTTTCTTGTGTGACACAGTCTCAGTGTTTAAGTCTAGGCTTAAAACATATTTGTTTACTCAAGCCTACCCTGACTATACTTTCTGTTACGCTAAGCACAGTCCTAATAATCTTTTCTCTTCCTCTCTCCTTCTGCCGAGCCACACACAATTTTATGGAGATACTAGAGATCCTAATCCTTTCTGCTCTCCGGACCTGCCTGATCCGTTTCGGATGTCCTACCTCTGGATGGAGCTCTCATCTACTTCAATTCCAGATTGCTGGGACTACGGCTGTTTCTAAGGCCAAACAGACTCCATATAAATCCATAATGAACATTTTCACACTATCTGTTGTTACCCAGATGAGGATGGGTTCCCTTCTGAGTCTGGTACCTCTCAAGGTTTCTTCCTCTTAAAACATCTTAGGGAGTTTTTCCTTGCCACCGTCGCCACTCAGTGGCTTGCTCAGTTGGGATAAATTTGTACCTTTAATATCTGTATACCGTGTTGATATTTCTGTAAAGCTGCTTTGAGACAATGTCTATTGTGAAAAGCGCTATACAAATAAAATTGAATTGAATTGAAATTGAATTGACACCTTGGTAACAAAAAGCCTTTTTATAGAACATCAATTTACTACGCTAGCTGATATTAATTTGCACAGATAGGGGACATAATTACTTACAGATTTCAGCTGGTTCCTTGCTTTACCTTGCCTTGGAGAACTGCTTTTTCTTAGCATGTTCAATACTTTTTTCCTGTATTATTCCACTTTATTTAAGGACTTTAAATGTTGTGCATTCTTGATATTTCCAGATTTCTTGAGTTAATACTGATGTCTGGCGAAAATTTCATGTGAATAGCCTCATTGGATATATATATCCTGAAAGAAATGTCCCCCATCCTACCCCCCACGGTATATTATATAAGGGATAATTGATGATGGACCGTTGAATTATTAGAAAATAATGCACACCCTGAGGTAATGGTGTGAAAGTAAATGGAGTGGCCGTTTATTACACCAATTATTCCGCTTATACCACAGTTACCACACCTCAAGACATTGTTCAGATGTTTTATTTTCAAGACATCTTTCAGGTTTTTGACCTTAAAAACACTTTTGTGTGTGTAACTAATTTATTACATATCCCATCTCAAGCCTCTATTAATAATTCCAAAACGTTCTTTTAGAGCTAGTAATGGAGGTTCAAGCCATTGATATGCAGTTATATAATTCAACAGCTCTTTGTCAATTACTACTTACTTACTTCTGAAAAATCTAAATTTTCTGTCATTTTGTTTGTTGTCAGCTCTGTATGCTGTGGTGGACAGTAGGCCAACTTTTCTGTTATCTCAGTTAACTTGGCAAAGTGGTCAAAACCTGGCTGGAAACACTTTAGCTGTGCATTTACTGAAAAATAATTGCACACCTCACAACTATTGTCAGTCAATCAGAATCAAGAATTCAACAGCGCTGTGGTACACTTGTGTGTGCATGTGTGTGTGTGTGTATACACACACACACACACACACACACACACACACACACATATATATGTGTATATATGTATGTGTGTGTAATATATATATATATATATATATATATATATATATATATTTTACACACACATACATATATACACATATATACACACATACATACAGTATCTCACAAAAGTGAGTACACCCCGCACATTTTTGTAAATATTTGATTATATCTTTTCATGTGACAACACTGAAGAAATGGCACTTTGCTACAATGTAAAGTAGTGAGTGTACAGCTTGTATAACAGTGTAAATTTGCTGTCCCCTCAAAATAACTAAACACACAGCCATTAATGTCTAAACCGCTGGCAACAAAAGTGAGTACACCCATAAGTGAAAATGTCCAAATGGGGCCCAAAGTGTCAATATTTTGTGTGGTCACCATTATTTTCCAGCACTTCCTTAACCCTCTTGGGCATGGAGTTCACCAGAGCTTCACAGGTTGCCACTGGAGTCCTCTTCCACTCCTCCATGACGACATCACGGAGCTGGTGGATGTTAGAGACCTTGTGCTCCTCCACCTTCCGTTTGAGGATGCCCCACAGATGCTCAATAGGGTTTAGGTCTGGAGACATGTTTGGCCAGTCCATCACCTTCACCCTCAGCTTCTTTAGCAAGGCAGTGGTCGTCTTGGAGGTGTGTTTGGGGTCGTTATCATGCTGGAATACTGCATACTGATCATGCTCTGCTTCAGTATGTCACAGTACATGTTGGCATTCATGGTTCCCTCAATGAACTGTAGCTCCCCAGTGCCGGCAGCACTCATGCAGCCCCAGACCATGACACTCCCACCACCATGCTTGACTGTAGGCAAGACACACTTGTCTTTGTACTCCTCACCTGGTTGCCGCCACACATGCTTGACGTCATCTGAACCAAATAAGTTTATCTTGGTCTCATTATACCACAGGACATGGTTCCAGTAATTCATGTCCTTAGTCTGCTTTTTACACTGTTATACAAGCTGTACACTCACTACTTTACATTGTAGCAAAGTGTCATTTCTTCAGTGTTGTCACATGAAAAGATATAATCAAATATTTACAAAAATGTGAGGGGTGTACTCACTTTTGTGAGATACTGTATATATACACACACACACACATTATATATGTGTGTGTGTTTTTATATATACACACCAAAAAAATTGACAAAATAACAAAAAAATAAGTATACCCCATGGAATTTGTTGGGGGTTTTTTTGTTGATATATTTGGACAAGCAAACATTTAATCCTGTTTGAAACAGTGCAGTGCTTGTTAATAAAGTTGTGGCCAAACAACTCTACCTTTGATTCGGAGCGAATTATTCCAAAAGGTTCAGGGGCATATTACAGAAACGTTCTTAAAGTTGTTCACGGAAATCGTAACGAAAACAACGCGTACCTGCGTTTTGCGTCAGGTTGTCATAACGTTATAAGCTAGTTTATAACTTCATACTTTATTACTAATGACAAAATATAAAAATAATACAAAATCGTTTAAAATATAAGGAAGCTATCATTCTTTCACATGGTCTTTATTTTAGTAAACACCATATGAAAGAATTATAGCTAGACATTCCTAGTAAATTAAGTTAAATAATAATAACGCCGAAGGAGCTAACAGACAAACACTATGCCATAATTAGTAGGTGAATGCAAACAAAACACTAGAAGTTCGGCAGTTTAAAAGAAGCTAAGCGTTAACTTACCTGGGTGGTGGGTCCCACGAAGGTATAACTCTTCTCTAAACTAAATTTCAGTGAAAACCAATAAAAACGAAATATGAGAGTAACTATGAACTACTTCAACTACTTAGTTTTACAAATGTTATTACGTTTTCATCGATGTACCCCAAAAGTCACAAAACAGCGGAAAACGGCGCCGGTTGCTCAATAGCCAATCACAGAGAGAATAATTCAAAAATAGCCCCGCCCCACGTTACTGCCTGTCGACCAATAACATTTGAATGCTGAATCTGTCAAGAACGTATCACTGCAGCCCGGACACCTCCAAGTGGGAGGTATTTACGCCGCAAGTAGTTGGGATTTCAGAAATGGGCGGAATTTAGGCGAAAATCCAGAAGAAATGGCAAGTATGCGAAAATCCCTAATCGTTCCGAGTGCAAAGGTGCGCGGTGAAAAATGATGACAAAAACACCGATTTAAAACTAAATATCAACACTTTTTCTTGTAGTTTCAATTTAATTTCTTAGTTTGTCGTTATTGTATGCATGTCCAATGTCATTCTATTTGAAGATTGAAGTTTATATAATAATTGTCTAATATTAAATATTGATTTTTAAATTGAACAGTATCACGATGGAAACAAACTTAAAACGAGATATAACTACACTCAACGAGGTGAATGTGTAACAACACCGATTTTGTTTTTAGGTGAATTATTCCTTCACAACATAATCTACTACAAAATATGTACAAGTTACTCAGAAATAAAAACAACATTTTATATATATTTACAGTTTATAGTGGTAAAAGGTGCCATGCATTTTCTCTGCATATACAATGACATTACTCATTAGCACAGTTAGATTGCATGCATGACAAACTGCAAAATCCTGGGTAGAATGCCTTGGTGTAAATGTCCTGGAGCTCGCCTCGTCTGCCCTTACCAGCGTAACCTGGTGGATACACAGAAAGCACATTATAAAACGGATTTAAAAAAAATAAAATACACTTGCTTTTGTTGATTGTCCATAATCTGGGAACTCAGTGTGGCAATATTTAAAATGTAAAAACTGCAAGTTAACCCGTTTATCTCGTCAAGCCGCTGTATTGCCTCTGGGGGAAAAACCCGACAGCTTAATTTACATGACAGACAGTACAGTAACCAATCATAGTCCTCTGGAGGTTTGTACAGCCCACTTGGAGCTACATTACATTACATTTACATTTATTCACTTAGCAGACGCTTTTATCCAAAGCGACTAACAAATGAGTAAAGTACAAGCAAAGCGATATATCTAGCAGAGAACAATACAAGTAGCTAAAGTCACTCCCATTTGGAGCTGGTTACTACCTCTGTTTATACCTATCTCAACCGCATAGCAACCACCCAGAACACCCAAGCAACAACCTAGCAACACCCTAGCAAATACACAACACCCTAGAAACTGCCTAGCAATCACACAGAACACCCTAGCAACCGCCCAGAACACCCTAGCAACCGCCTGTCAACCACCCACAACACCCTAGCAACCGCCTAGTATCATGCCAAAAAATGAATTGGGGTGTTCTGTGCCTTTTATCAAAAATGTTAGCAGTGTGGTAAAACATGGTAATTCATGCTATCAACATGCTAAGTCATGCTAGCAGTCTGATAAAACATACTAGCAACATGTTAAATCATGATGCTAAATATACTAATCCTTCTTAGTAGCATGCTAATTCATGTTAGAAGTGTGTTAAAACATGCAAATTCATGCAAGTAACATGCTAAAATATGTTAGCAACATGCTAATTCACGTTAGCAGTGTGTAAAAACATGCTAATTCATGCTAGTAATGTGCAAAAACATGCTATGAACATGTTAAATCATGTTAGCAGTGTGTTAAGTCAGTGGTTCCCAAACTTTTCCAGGGCAAGGCCCCCCAGATGGCATTAAAATTTGACCGAGGCCCCCCTTTTGCAAGATTTCTTTAAAACACATTAAAAATACAGACTTCTGAATATATCCCCTTTATTTATTAATAATTACATCTTACATCTTTACATTACATTAGGAATTGATTGTGTGTGTGTGTGTGTGTGTGTGAGAGAGAGAGAGAGAGAGAGAGAGAGAGAGAGAGAGAGTGAGAAAGAGAAAGCATACATTTATTTATTTTTCACACCAAATTGTTGAGGCCCCCAGGGTGCTGCCTGGCGGCCCCCACTTTGAAAACCACTGTGTTAAGTCATGCTAAATCATGCTAGCAACATACTAAAACATGCTAGCAGTTTGTTAAAAATGCTAATTTATGCTAGCAACATGCTAATCCATGCTAGCAACATGCTAATTCATGCTAGCAAAGTACTAATTCGTGCTAGAAACATGCTAATTCATGTTAGCAGTGTGTTAAAACATAATTCATACTAGCAACAGGCTACTTCATGCTTTTACATCTTTTGTTATCTTGGCTGTGGGTCGTTGTCCTGTTGGAAGATGAACATTCGCCCCAGTCTGAGGTCCAGAGTGCTCTGGAGCCGGTTTTCATCAATGATATCTCTGTACATTGCTGCATTCATCTTTTCCTCAATCCTGACTAGTCTCCCAGTTCCTGCCGCTGAAAAACATCCCCACAGAATGATGCTGCCACCACCATGCTTCACTGTAGGGATGGTATTGGCCAGGTGATGACTGGTGCCTGGTTTCCTCCAGACATGACACTTGCTATTCAGGCCAAAGAGTTCAATCTTTGTTTCTCATGGTCTGAGAGTCCTTCAGGTGCCTTTTGGCAAACTCCAGGCGGGCTGTCATGTGCCTTTTACTGAGGAGTGGCTTCCGTCTGGCCACTCTACCATACAGGCCTGATTGGTGGAGTTCTGCAGAGATGGTTGTTCTTCTGGAAGGTTCTCCTCTCTCCACAGAGACACGCTGGAGCTCTGTCAGAGTGACCATCAGGTTTTTGGTCACCGCCCTCACTAAGGCCCTTCTCCCCTGATCGCTCAGTTTGGACGGGCGGCCAGCTCTAGGAAGAGTCCTGGTGGTTCCAAACTTCTTCCATTTACAGATGATGGAGGCCACTGTGCTCATTGGGACCTTCAATGCTGCAGAAATGTTTCTGTACCCTTCCCCAGATCTGTGCCTTGATACAATCCTGTCTCTGAGGTCTACAGACAATTCCTTGGACTTCATGGCTTGGTTTGTGCTCTGACATGCATTGTTAACTGTGGGACCTTTTATAGACAGGTGTGTGCCTTTCCAAATCATGTCCAATCAACTGAATTTACAACAGGTGAACTCCAATCAAGTTGTTGAAACATCTCAAGGATGATCAGTGGAAACGGATGCACCTGAGCTCAATTTTGAGTGTCATGGCAAAGGTTATGAATACTTATGTACATGTGCTTTTGTTGTTTTTTATTTTTAATAAATTTGCAAAGATTTCAAACAAACTTCTTTCACGTTGTCATTATGGGGTATTGTTTGTATAATTTTGAGGAAAATAATGAATTTAATCCATTTTGGAATAAGGCTGTAACATAAAAAATGTGGAAAAAGTGAAGCGCTGTGAATACTTTCCAGATGCACTGTATATCCAAGCTGTAATATTGAATGAATGTGTGCAGCGTAGACCACCCTGCCACAGCACACACATCCTGTAAGGATACCCCTTTGGACAAAGCCTTCGAGGATGCGACCCCCTAGTGGAATGACCCCTTATGCCCAGAGGCGTAGCGAGACCGCGCCTCATAAGCGATAGAGATTGCTTCCACTATCCAATTAGAGATGCGCTACTTCAACATAGCATCACGTCTACTGTCACCACCAAAGAAGACCAGCAGTTGCTCCGACTTACGCCACTGGCCGGAGTGGTGGATGTAGGTACAGAGCGCCTTTACTGGACACAGTGGGTGCAATTTCTATTGTTTCGGTGTTAGGAACGGAGGAGGGCAGAAAGCCTACAATGCTACTGGCTAGGCAGCAGATGTAGGCACTTTAGGAATATAATCCGGCCTGGGATGCAGGAAGGTCTTGGCTAATCCATGGGTAAAGTCAAGGCAGGAAGGGGCAACAGAGAGAGCTTGTAGATCTCCTACTCGCTTGAGAGATGTCATGGCCAGCAGAACTGATACTTTTAGAGTCAGAAGCTTATCTGAGGCTGACTCTAAGGGCTCAAATGGGGTACCTGACAGACCTTGCAGGACCACAGAAACGTCCAGGGAAGGTATGTGTGGTCTG